>NC_056042.1:20187515-20392816 GCF_004379255.2 Salvia splendens | reverse complement strand
CCTTACAAAGCCATTGGCAGGTAATACCGTTCGAAGGGCCATGTTGAAAAGGATGAGAGTTCGATCATCAAGACCTCAACTCGCTCTTCAGTATTAAGTTGGGAGAAAATTTGACATGTGCCACACTGTTTTGTATACTCGAAAATCTGTTTGAAGCTATAAGGGGAGATTGTTTAGGGTTTTGTATACTAGAAACTCACCTTCGAGTGATTGAATACTGTAAAAACTCTAATAATGATTTCTTCCAATCGAAAAGCAACAGATTATTTTTGTCATAATGTTGTTATATCTTTATATTTAATGGAATGTTTATTGCAATATTTAAATGTATAAGCGAACATAACATTAAGTCTAAGTCTTGTTCTAGTAGACCGGTTGTGGGCTGCCGCTCAATTTAAGGTACGCGGTCAGTTCTGAACAAAGAAAAATAAGAATTTCACAACCCAGATAGACCTAGAGTACTTATCGTGAAAGGTTTGCAATGTCTAGTCCTATTATTTCTAAGCCTTATTGAAATATGATGATGTTGGTGTGGTATAGCACTGAATGGATCTAACCGCAAGACGAGTCTTTATGCTATCTACTGAAAGACGAGGTCTTGATAATTAAATTTTTAATCAATGTACGTTAGCATTGAGCATACGATATTGAGTATCTACTACTTTGACTTACCAAATGTGCGGATTTTTCGTCACCCAACGATCCAGGTATATTGGGTAGTGGTGATCATTATCTAGCGTTGCTAGGATTGCTATGTTGAATCTTGTTGAATCGTGCCGCGAGGAGAGTCTCGTTTGATAACATTCCACAAGAGAGGCTCGAAACAAGGTTTTATTATTCGGAACCTAGCTAGTTGGGAGTTTAATTACTCTATGAATAATAAATAAGAGTTCTTGCTAAACCTCCCCTCTTGGAAAATAAATATGTTAATTAATTAAGTCCATAGCAGACATTAATTAATTAATGGATATTTCTATCTTAAGCGCGGGAAATGAATTAAACAAATAAAAAGAAAACCCGGAATACTTGTAATTTCAGATTTGAAAAGGCAGTGCAATATTACTTCTGTAGTGGCTGCTTGTAATATTCCAATATAAGCTTATATTAAATTGTGGATTCAATTTAATTAGTAAAAACTAATTGGGTGAGGCCATGTCCAAATTCTTCCTTAGATCCCTGACTGGGCCCAATATGTTTACTTAATATAATAGGTAGAGAATAAAGGAGACAGAAACAATAATTATTATTGCTCCCGATTTTTGCCCCCCCCCCCTCCTAAAGAGAGAGAGTTCGAAAATTACTTTTTCCGTGAGCTGAGTTCTGTCTTCATTATTCGAGTCCTAGTATTCTGGTGAGATTTGCCCACACAAATATCAGTATACAGTCCGGGACACTAGTCAGAAGATCCGAGGTCGAGTACTGAAGATCTTCACGAGGAGACGAAGCAAGCCATCATCAATTCTTGATTGAATCAACGAGGTAAATTGGCTAATTCTGTAGTAAGCATGTTTTAGGGATTTTATATGCTAAAGCATGTTTTAATTCAAGTTATGAGCATGATACATGTGATAATTACGCGAATAGATTTTGTCTAGACAATCTGCTAAATAGATCAAATTATGTGATTCGTTAGAACATGTACGCTTCCGCTGCCAACCCCTTCAGGCATGACATTGTGTAACAAGTTATTTTCTATGCTATGTGATTGGGGGATTGAGAACAAAGTATTTTCTTTGACATTGGACAATGCTGCGGCAAATGATTGCTCAATTGACTACTAAGTGATCACTCAAATGAATTTGAATAATTCACTTCTTAGTAAGGGTGAATTCTTTCATATTCGTTGTTGGGCACATATAATCAATTTAGTTGTCCAAGTTGGTTTAGAAGGCATTTCGCTGTCTGTGATTAAAATTCGTGAAAGTGTCAAGTATGTGCGAAGTTCACAAACGAGAAAACAAAAGTTTTTGGAATGTGTGAGCAAAGTTGGTTTGGAGAGTAAGAGAGGTTTGAGGCAAGACGTGATTACTAGGTGGAATTCAGCATTTTTTTATGCTTGATAACGCATTATATTATAGGAAAGCTTTCATTAATCTGGTACTGTGTGATCCTAGCTACAAGTTTTGTCCTTCTTCAACAGAATGGAGTCAAAATGAGAAGATTCGTGGCTTCTTGAGCTTGTTTTATGATGTCTCCAACTTGTTTTCTGGAAGCAAGTATCCTACAACAAATTTATATTTTCGCCCGGTTGTCATGTGTTATAATTCGTTGAGGCAGAGTATAAATAGTCCAGATGAGTAATACAGAAAATGGCAGAAAAGATGCTACCAAAATTTGAGAAATATTGGTGGATTTCAGCATGATCTTGACTATTGTTGTAGTGTTTGATCCACGTTACAAGCTTCAGTTTGTGGATTTCTTTTATAAGAAGTTATATGGCCTGATTCCCCTCAGTTTGAACTAGTGAAAGGGAAGTTGTTTGCCTTATTTGATGAATATTCCAATTCTTACGTGGATAACGGTAATCAAGCTAGAAGTGGAAGTGCTACCGGTAACAATGTGAATTGTGACTTCACAAATGCAGACTCATGGCAATGGTGGAGGTAATATTAACTTCAGATAAAGTTTTATCAATTTTATTAGATTTTATGATATTCATTTTTATTTTATTTGCATCTTAATTGCAGGAGTTTAACTCTTTGGATGTTGATTTGGATTGAGCCAACAACAATCACAATAGGAGCTGTACATGGAGGAAAAAAGATTAGATGTCAATCCAATCTTGATATTCTTAATTATTGGAAAGGAACTCAATTCAAGTATCCACAAGTTGCTTGCATGGCTCGTGATATTTTGAGCATTCCGGTAACTACAGTTGCATCTGAATCTGTGTTTAGTGTTGGTGGAAGAGTTCTTGATCAATACCGTAGTTCACTCAAGCCGGACACAGTACAGGCGATTATATGCACCGAGATTGGTTGTTTGAAAAAAAGTATTGATTATTTGTTTAGTTCATTCTAAACTTATTATTAAAATCAGTTCATTAATTCTATTTTTTTTTCTTTCGAAGTCATCAACAATGAAATACCAACAAAATGACTTAGCCGAAGACTTTTTAAATGTCGATGACGAAGCTCAAACTGGAAGTTCAACAGCCTCCACATCCACCACTTTTGCTACTTCTTGAAAGCTTCATAGGTTAGACTTCATACTTGCTTAATTTATAGAATATACAATACATCAATTTAATTGTTACTTCCTTAAATTATGTGTTTGCAAATAGGAAGATCATAATGGAGTTTGTTTCTTGCTGCATTGACCAAGAATTTGGAAGAAAGAATGAAGTATTTTTTGTTGAAATTTGTGGGATTTTTGTTGGATTTTGTTACTAAGAAATTATTGATGTTTTTATGTTTGGATCAGATTTTATAATCAGCAATTGGATGTTTTTAATAGGTTTAACCGTTATCAGGTCTCGTCGTTATCGAGTCGTTATCGTGTCATCTCATGTACGTGTTGTTATCGTGTCGTGTTGACCCGAAGTGGTTCGTGTCGTTAATGGGTTCGTGTTCGTGTTCGTGTTTGTGTTCGTGTCTGAGGGTAGCGGGTCGTGTTCGTGTTCGTGTTTGAGGTTTTCTTAACGGGTCGTGTTCGTGTTTTTTGTTATCGTGTTCGTGTCGTTATCGTGTCGATACGATAACGACCCGACACGCACGATTTGCCACCCCTACGAACAACGTTAAAAGTGCATTAAACGAGAGTTTTTTTTTTGTGTTCACATAAAGTGGTCACATAAGGTATGTATCATATCATTTCTCTATACATATGCTAATATATAAAATCCCTTATTATATTTAAATCCACAAAGAACTAAACTTTAATCTTGATATTTAAATATCCCATTAAATTAAATCTTTATACCTAGCTTCCATCGTGTATTAATAATAGGATTTCTATTCTTTTTATAATTATAATCTATTAAATATTATATCAATTTTTCATTCCCTCATAATTCCATAACTTTTGTCTTCTTGTTCGCATTAATCTATAAGTTCAATTTTCTTTTTCATTAATTTTTCAATTTAATTATAAAAAGGTAGTTTTTATAATCCGTTATATACTTTATTACTTGAAATCGAGAATGAAAATATGGATAAACAAACACGTTATGCATTGAACTTTTTATTTGATTTATATAGGATTTTGTTATTTTCTATAAAAAAAATTTAATTTTATCTATTTGATTAAATTAGTTTATGAGATTGAGGTTTAGACCTTTTTTTTATAACTTTTAGTTTGAGTGTTGCTAAAGTTGAATATTTTGAATTTGATTTAAGTACTGTTCACATTATTTTATAGATATTATGGAAATATTTTAATTTATATACCCTCTTCTTTTAACTGAGACGATTTATTTCTGGCATGGATAAAGAAACGAGTGTTTAAAAATTAAGTGGTAAGAAAAAAAAAATAGATTAAAGTAGGACAGAAAAAAAGAGTGAAAACAGAAAGTGAATAACACTATGAAATAAAGTTTTTATACATGTAGTCATTTTTATAGCTAAGAATTTTAATAGTAATTATTTCATAGTGATAAAATAATATGACGCGAGCGACTATTATCCTATCATTAGATGATAAAAAGTAGAAATTAAGTATATACACGTTCATATTCATACTAGTTTTTTACAATCTATAATTTTAAAGATTATTTAATAATAAAATAATTGGATGCGAATGAATACTATTACTCCCTCCGTCCCACAAGAATATACACTTTCTAATTTTAGAAACCATTTTCTCTCTAATGAGGGGGAAACTATTCTTCACAAATAATATTTTATTTACTTTTTCTCTACCTCTCTCTTACTTTATTAATTTTGTATTAAAACCCGTGCCGAACCCAAAGTGCATATCCTTTGGGGACAGAGGGAGTATTACGTTGGATGATAACACTAAGAAATTAAGTGTGTATATATATATATATAGCCGTTTTTATGAATTCAAATTTTAATAATTAGTAGTATTCAATACCAATAAAATAGTTTGATGCGAATGACTATTACTGTTTCGTTGGATGATAACAATTAGAAGTTAAGTATATATACATTCGTTTATATACTACAATTAAGAATTTTAAGTCGAATATGTGGTCTACTTACATTTCATAACAAAAATGAATTGGAACTTCTAATCGTGGATGGAATGAAGTAGCAAACCGAGACTCTACTTACTATTTATATTGTAATTTGGTGGAATAATTAAAATTAAATGAGCTATTATTTTGTTATATAATATTTTTTTATTTTGTGTATTTTATTTATTCTATTTAAGTTTATGACCTATGTTGCATCTTATTCTATGTGTACCAAAATAAACATTTAAAAATTTTATGAGATCTAAACATTTACTCCTTTATTTTTGTACTTTTATTTTTTAACTAAAATTAATTTTATTGATATTTTATATATTTTATTTATTTTGAAAAACTCGATTATAAGAAAATAGATGAAATCATTATAATTTATATTTATATATAAATTTTTTAGATGAATAATATGTGTGGGCAATCTAATCCTCTGACATGTTTATATTTTATTTAAGGTACGTGTGCAACCTAATTATGTAATTGTGTTGGACCTGATTTGTAGTACGCTTTATACTTAAACATATAGAGTATTTTATAAATTATATATTTAAATAACTTATTCTTATTGCATATCTTTGACGAAATGCTTACATATATATTTGATTTTTTAATATTATATATTAGAGTTAAATTAAATTCAGGTCGTCGCGACCAATAAACACTAGTGCTACTTGAATATAAGTAGTACAATATATTACTACTAGTATTTATTTGTTATAAAAATATATTATATTTATATATATTTAATTTCCCCTTTCTAAAATGATACTCCCTCCGTCCATGAAAATTTGTCACCTATTTCATTTTTCGTCCGTCCCTAAAAATTTGTCACCTTTCACGTTTACCATTTTTGTAGTGGACCCTACATTTCAGTAACTAATTCACACTCACAGTTTATTATAAAATTTATATATAAAAGTAGACTCACATGCCACCAACTTTTTCAACCCACTTTCTATTATAGTATTTCTTAAAACTCATGCCGAGTTAAATGGCGACGAATTATTAGAAACGGAGGGAGTAAATGATAAAAACTAAATATACATGCTATGATCATTATTAGTAGCGCTTCACTGTCGATGTCGATACTCCATAATAAAATTCAATGTAGATAACAAAAAATAATTAAACAATCGATTTAAAAATAAAAAGTGTATAATTTTAAAATTAAATTTAGTTGCTATAATTTATGACTTTTTAACACATTTAAATTTATTTTTCAAAAGAAAAACACATTTTATTTTATTAAATTCCATGATTATTATTTGATTAATTATGATTATATTTTTTTCAGATAATAAAAGGTTTTAAAGTGAAATAGTATGACAATTAAAAAATGTTATTTAATGGTGTATGATAAAATTGAATATATGTAAATATAAAATAAAAGTAATCAAAACATCAAAAACTTTCGATTTATGATGATTATAAATTGCATAATATTTCAAAACTAAAGAAAAAGAGGAAGTGAGAAAAGAGCTTGGAAGAGAGAGAGAGAGAATCACACGGTTAATATCTATCTTTAGTTGTTGACTATGCTGGATAGAGAGAGAGAGGTGAGCGTATCAATGGACATATATGTAATATACTAAATGATTTAAAAGTAACTAAAATTGATGAACCAGTTTTATCATTATGTTTTCTTGGCATAGGAATTATATGAGAAGTTTCATACTACTTGCTAAAGCAAAAATACAGTAAAAAAATAATTGGAGTACTAGTTTTTGGAGATTACACTTATATCACTTGCGATTTTCTTTATTTAAAAATGTCGTAAGATATTCTTAGATATTTATATAATACTATTACTGGAAGGATTTTTGCATTTTTTGGACCAAACTACTCTACACACAATAGAGGTTATTCATGTCTATTTTCATGAGAGGGAGAGAAAAATATGACTTTAGTTCATTCATTTTCCTTCAATTAGCTGTTGTGTTGATCAATTAACTTCTAGTGGAGAATACAACAAAATTGAATAATATGTCTCTTACTTTATTCTCTTTTCGTAGGGAGTAATATATCTTTTCAAGAAAATAACATCTTTTGTATCTATTACTTCATTCTCTTTTCATAGTCTCTACTTTATCATCTCTTATCTATTTTATTCCCTCTTCACTTCTTCGTTAATTATCTCTCATATTTTATTTATTTTATTTTCATTTTATTCTTTAAATATTACTCTCTATGTCTCTAGTTGCACTTTTCATTTTCGTCTGTCCCACAAAAATATGTGCATTCCATTTTTAGAAAGTTATATCAATTTAATAATGTAGGTTTCACTATCCACTAACTCTACTTTAATTACGATTCTCTTCTTTTCTCTTACTTTACCATACATTTCTACTCTTCTCTCTTACTTTACCAATTTTATCTTAATTCTCGTACTATATCCATTGTCCATATTTTTATAGGACGAAGGGAGTATTACAAATAAAAATGCATGGATCACTGGATTGAGAGAGTAGTTCTTTCAAAAGGAAAAACGAAAAAAATGGAAAGTAATGCGTGAGAGGACAAGGAACCAAAATGAACTCAGAACTCGTAATATTCACTCCGTCACACAAAATATGCAATCTTTCCTTTTTCAGTTCATTCCATTTATATATTTTAATTTTAAAATATCTTTTTTTTTCAAATAACTTGAAAACTAAAAATCATTTAATTTTTATAATTTTTTTACTGTACTAATTATATCTATTAAACAAATGTCGCTTAATGGAATATCGAAAAAGAAATTAACTCAATCTGGTTACAGGCTGGCACCTCTCGAACTTATTAACTCCTCCACCCTCTTTCATAAAAACAGAATTAACCTTTTCTCTCCATTTTTTTGCTTACGTGTCTCTTCTTCCAAATTTCCCACACCACACTCGACACTACACTACCCTAGGGCTGGCAAGTCGTGCGGATTGGGTCGTTATCGGGTCAACCTGATAATGACCCAACCCAATAAGGCCTAACCTGAACCCGACCTGTTAAGGAAACTGTAAATCCGAACACGAACCCGACCTGCTACCTTCAAATCCGAACACGACCCGCACCGGACACGAACTCGTTATCGACACGATATAATATGGGTTGACACGACACGATAACAACCCGAACCTGATATTACACGATTAAAACCTAATATTACACGATTAAACCTTAATTTTTAACCTAATTTACACAATTAAAATTCGTTTTATACTATTTAAACCTAATTTATAAGAAATTAAAACATTAAAGTAATATATATTTTTTTAAATAATAATAAAAATAATAATATTATTTCTTAATGAGTTACCCATATCCGACCCGCATCCGACCCGAACCCAACCCAACCCGAAATTATCGGGTTCTTAATGGGTCAACCCGATAAGGACACAGATCCAATAAGACTTGACCCCAACCCAATAATTTCGTGCGGATTCATGTCGGATTATCGTGTCGTGTCGAAAATTGTCAGCCCTACACTACCCCTCCCTTTATATATTCCAATTTCAACACAATCAAACACGATTACATTCTAGAGAGAGAAACATGGGCATATGCAGCTCCTGTGAATCGACATCCGTGGCCACGGCCAAGCTGATCCTCGGCGACGGGAGATTACAGGAATACCCCTATCCGGTTAAGGTCTCCTACGTATTGCAGAAGAATCCCGCCTTTTTCATCTGCAATTCCGACGAGATGGACTTCGACAACGTCGTTTCGGCTGTCAGCGACGACGACGAGCTGCAGCTCGGCCAGATCTACTTCGCGCTGCCTCTCAGTAAGCTCAGCCGCCGCCTCCAGGCGGACGAGATGGCCGCATTGGCGGTCAAGCCAGCTCGGCTCTCAGCAAGAGCGGCGGCGAGAAATGCGGATGCCGCCGGAATATTCTGGTGTTTACCAGTGAGAATGATCTGAGGCTGCCGGTGAAGGATAGTGGATCTGGGGGGAGGAGATCCGGCGGCGGACGGAGAAAGGTGTTGGAAATCATAGAAGGAATAAAAGGGATATTCTACGAAGATTGCATAAAATCAGACACGGAATTGAGAAGATTTCTAGCGGATTGATTAGGGAAATTGATTGAGGAAATCTTACCTTGTATAACATTTCCTTAGCTTATATATCATGTACCATTGTCATTGTGAAGAATATAATAGAAAATATACCTTTCTACATGGCATCAAGAGCAGGTTTAAGGCTCAGAAACAAATCATCATAGCCTAGAAAATACCCTTCTCGACCAATACAGGTGAGAATCTGTCCAAAAAAAATGTCAGAAAACAAACCCAATATTGAACCCATAGCCGAAAAAATCAGGTCAAGTAAGAGTGTCACCATAGCCTTCAAACTGAATGGCTCGAATTACTCACTGTGGGCACGATTAATGAAGGTGTCCATTGGCGGCCGAGGAGTCTACCGCCACATCTCCGGAGTACCGTCCCCACCGAAGCCAGGGGAGAGTGGTTTCACGGATTGGGAAGAGATAGACTTGATAGTCTTCTCGTGGATTATCGACAACATAGAGACAAATCTCATAGCCGACTTCGCACATCACCAAACGGCGAAGTCCCTGTGGGATACGCTCGCGGTGACGTTTGCTAGTTCATCGGACTCGTACTTAATCTACGACCTGCGAGACAAAACGAGTAAGATATTGCAAGGAGATTCAACGCTAGAAGCGTACTGGAGCCGTTTACACGGTCTATGGATCGATATCGATCGGTGTTCACACAAGACCGTGAATTGCTGCGACAAAGGAGTAGAACAATACCGAGAGATCAAATCAGAATTGCGTCTATTTAAATTTCTCACCGGACTAAACGAGAAGTATGATTGGATCCGACGAGAGATCCTCAAAGAGGATCCCTACCCCTCAGCCGACGTAGCGTATGGATGGGTGAAACGGGAGGCAGCTCGACTCAAGATCATGTCACCGGCGTCCGATTCAACATCCATTACCGTCGGAAACGAAGCATCATCGGGGGTCGGATTCGGATTTGCGGCAAGGGAGTATCGTGCACAACAGAAATAGAACCGAGGCCAGCCGACGCCGACACCACGTTCGGCCACCAACCGCCGGGGAAACAACCGGCCAGACAAGTCAAACCTCTGGTGCTCCCATTGTGGAATGCACAAACACACCAAAGAAACGTGCTTCCAATTGGTAGGGTACCCAGAGTGGTGGGAGGAAGAGAAAGCCGCCAAAGCCAAGGTAGCCGTCGGAATCAATGGCGGAGGAAGAAACCAGATTGAAGGTCTCTCGACCGGCGGAGGGAGTCAAGCCGTGACGGGATTCCAGGAGAGGAGGACCAAAGCCGGAGGTCTCTCGACTGGCGGTGGCAGCCGCAGTGAAAGCAGCGGCGACGGGAGAAAGACCGCAGAGGCGATGAGCGCCTCTGTACGGGTTGAAGACGGCGAGAATGGAGGTACTGGGCTGGGGGATGAGAACCCTAGCCCATTTAGAAACAGCTTTGCAATTAAATCCTCAACTTTTAAGAAATTTGGCATTTTACCCCATTCCGAAAATTATAAACAAAATACCCCCCAGATTCTTGATAATCCCAAAAACGACCCCATTATATGCAAAAACATGTTTTCACCCCTAGAAAATCTATCTTATGCTTTTGAGGCCCAAGAGTGTAGTATTATTAATGACACGGGATGGATCTTCGATTGTGGGGCCACCGATACTATGTCTTACGATCGGAATGATTTTCTAGAAATTCATAAGACCCAAAAATCACACATTAAGACTGCAAGCGGGGGGATAACACCAGTTGAAGGGGCGGGAACTATAGAAATTTTCCCTAATGTTCAAATTCCCAACTGCCTCTATGTTCCTAAACTGTCCCAGAAATTAATGTCAATCAGTCACGTGACGAAGAATTTAAATTGCTCTTTGCTGATGCAACCGAACTTCTGTATGTTGCAGGATATCCGGACGGGGAAGATTATTGGACGTGGCACTGAGCGTCGTGGGCTTTACTTTGTGGACGAGATTGCTCGACAAGATGGTGCGGCGATGCTTGCTCACGGGTCCACTAATCAAGATACTTGGCTCTGGCACCGTCGGATGGGCCATACCTCTCCGGGTTATTTGAAATCCTTATTTCCTAAACTCTTTGTTCCTAGAAATTTTTCATGTGAAGCCTGTGTTTTGGCCAAGAGCCACCGAAACTCTTTTAAACCAAATGATACTCGTGTTGACACTGTTTTTTCCTTGATTCACTCTGATGTGTGGGGCCCAGCCCGTAGGAACTAGTTCTGGTTTTCGATATTTTGTGTTATTTGTCGATGATTGCAGTAGAGCTACTTGGGTTTATTTCATGAAACATAAATCAGAAGTATATGATAAATTTGTGATGTTTTATAAAATGATTCAAACTCAATTTCAGACATCTATCAAAATCTTGCGATCTGACAATGGGGGGGAATTTTTAAATAGCTCCATGACAAATTTTTTCAGTGAAAATGGGTTAGTACACCAAACTTCTTGTTCTCATACACCAGAACAAAACGGGGTAGCAGAACGGAAAAATAGAATCATTCTTGAAATGACCCGAGCCCTCTTATTTGACTCTAAGGTACCCCCATCCTTCTGGCCTGAAGCTATAGCCACATCCGTTTACCTCCTTAATCGCCTTCCCACTAAAGTGCTAAACCGAAAGACCCCTCTGGATCATTTATCTACCTTAACTAAAGTCCCATCAGCCTTATCCTTACCACCTAGGACTTGCGGTTGCTCCGTCTACGTGCACGTCCCAAAACATGAAAGACATAAATTCTCCCCTTGTGCAATTAAGTGCGTTTTCTTGGGATATGGGGTTAACCATAAAGGCTATCGATGCTATGACCCCAATACCAAACGGGTCATTACCACCATGAACTGCAACTTCCTTGAGACTGAATTTTTCTACCACCTTGGGACTCAGGGGGGGAGTGTGAGACAGGGGGAGCCGTCTGTCCAAAATGACTCCCTACGGTGGTATGTGCCAAGTACCTTTGATTCGGACCCAACAGAGCAAGCTGGCACTGTTCATGAGCCGATCTCACCTACGGAGACGATCCCAACAACGCTTCCGCCGCGTGCCTCTGATCCAACCGTAACGGAATCCGAGGTAATATCTAGTAATCCTGAAATTTCAGATATCACCCCTAACTCATTTGATACAGAAGACGAGGAGGATACCACTATTGATCAGGATACAGGGCAGTATGTACTCCCTCCACGGAGTACAAGATGAGTTCCGCCAAAGAGATATTCTCCAGAACGAATAGGAAGGAAGAGCAGGTACTCAGTAGCAAACTTTGCCGAAGCCAACATATCAAAAATGGCTAGAGCATTCCATACGGCACTGTGTGAGGAGGAGATCCCTAGAACCTTTGAAGAAGCTGTCAAAATTAAACACTGGAGGGAGGCAATGCACTTCGAGATGAGGGCACTAAAAAGAAACGGCACCTGGGAAGTTATCCCGTTGCCCAATGGAAAGCACACAGTTGGCTGCAGGTGGGTCTTCACAATTAAACGAAGACCAGATGGAAGTATTGATCGATACAAGGCTCGGTTAGTAGCAAAGGGCTACACACAGACTCATGGAGTGGACTATTCGGAGACATTCTCCCCAGTCGCAAAGATGAATACCGTAAGGGTCCTACTATCAGTGGCGGCAAACAAAGACTAGCCACTACATCAGTATGATGTCACCAACGCCTTTCTTCACGGAGAATTGAAAGATCCCATCTATATGGAGGCTCCACCTGGGTTCACAGAAGAATTTGAAGAAGACAAAGTGTGTAAACTGAAGAAAACACTGTATGGGCTGAAGCAGTCCCCGAGAGCTTGGTTCGGGAGGTTCACAGAAGTAATGAAGCAATATGGCTATCAGCAGAGTAACTCCGATCACACACTTTTCATCAAGCGGAGAGGGGAAAGGATCACCTGTCTAATCATCTATGTAGACGATATGATCATTACAGGCGATGACGCAGAGGAGATAAAGGATCTCAAGGGACATTTGGCTACAGAATTTGAGATGAAGAATCTAGGAGATCTCAAGTACTTCCTTGGGATTGAAGTGCTCAGATCGGGAAAGGGAATCTTCATTAATCAACGAAAGTATGTTCTCGATCTCTTGACAGAAATAGGGATGCTCGAATGCAAACCCGCAGATACTCCTATGGTGCAGAACCATGGCCTTCAAATAATTAAAGGAGCAGCGTCAACCGATCGAGGAAGGTACCAACGGTTAGTAGGGAAACTCATCTATCTATCCCACACTCGGCCGAACATTGCATATGCCGTTGGAGTTCTGAGTCAATTCATGCATAATCCACAAGACGAACACTGGGAGGCAGCACTTAGAGTGGTGCGCTATCTGAAGGGAACCGCGGGACATGGAGTGCTGTTCCGAAAGAATGGACATCTCGACATCCATGGATACACGGATGCAGACTGGGCAGGGAACCCAGTTGATAGGCGATCAACAGGAGGTTATTTCACCTTTGTGGGTGGAAATTTGGTGACTTGGAGAAGCAAGAAGCAGAAAGTAGTGGCTTTGTCAAGCGCAGAGGCCGAGTTCCGAGGCATAAAGAGTGGACTCACTGAAATACTTTGGCTTAGGAGAGTAATGAAGGAACTAAATCTCGAGTCACAGAAATCCTGCAAGCTACTATGCGACAACAAGGCTGCGATAAGTATCTCAGAAAATCCTGTGCAACATGATAGAACCAAACACGTTGAGATTGATCGACACTTCATAAAGGAGAACCTTGAAGAAAAGATAGTAGAAATCCCATATGTGAAATCCGAAGACCAACTGGCGGACATCTTGACGAAGGCCGTTCCAGCAAAGAACTTTCAAGAAGTTTTGGGCAAGTTAAGTTTCGGAAATCCCGTCACTTAACTTGAGGGGGAGTGTTGGAAATCATAGAAGGAATCAAAGGGATATTCTACGAAGATTGCATAAAATCAGACACGGAATTGAGAAGATTTCTAGCGGATTGATTAGGGAAATTGATTGAGGAAATCTTACCTTGTATAACATCTCCTTAGCTTATATATCATGTACCATTGTCATTGTGAAGAATATAATAGAAAATATACCTTTCTACAGAAGGAAGGTCGCGGTCGCGGTCGCGGCGAGGCTCAGTGCGATACCTGAGTAGGGGTATTTTAGGAATACGAAATGTGTCATGTTGTAAATATAGTGCGTGATGATTAGTTGGGGTAACTTTTTTTGTTTTATTATGAGCTTTTAGTAGAGGGTAGTTGAAGCTTCAAATCGGAATTTAGAGCATCTCCAATAGGTTAGGACGTCAAATAGCCCTCAAATAGCCTTCACACTGCCACATCATCAGCACTACAATTCTCCTGGCACATCAGCTTGCCACATCAACTGGACATCAAATAGCCCTCACATAGCCTTCACACTACCTATCCACATCACTAATAACAATTATATAATTTAATTTACACTCGTATCAACATACGGAATTTAATTTACGAGACAAATACGGAAAATTCGAATAATAATATTAAAATTTAAAAAGTACATTAATTTTAAAAAAAAGTACAATAATTAAAAAAATTACATTTAAAAAATTACATAAATTTGCATAAAAACTAACGCCTTGCAATCCTCCGCGCCCACAACTCTTCAACTAAATCCTTTTGCAGTCGAATATGAGCCTCTGTCTGACGCATGTCGGCATGTGCTTGGAGGAGGGCTTCTTCATCGTGCGGTACCCCACCTCGTACGTTGGCGGTGGTGACGCCGTGGCTTGGACCTGCTTCATTATCGTCGGTGGCCCAATCAGTCAGTTGTACACCTTCATCTTCGACGATCATGTTGTGCATGATAATACAGGCGTACAATATATCAGCAATGCAGTCGACATGCCACAAACGCGTTGGTCCCTTAACTGCAGCCCATCGAGCTTGAAGCACACCATATGCGCGCTCCACGTCCTTTCGCGCCGACTCCTGCCGCGTCGCAAAGTAGGCCTTCTTCGGATCTGATGCGCACCGGATCGTCTTCACAAAGACGGGCCACCTAGGGTATATCCCATCCGCCAAGTAGTAGCCCATATCATGCTGGTTGCCGTTGGCGACAAAACTGATGGCCGGACCGACGCCCTGGCACTGCTCGTTGAAAAGGGGCGACGAGTTGAGGACGTTTAGGTCGTTGTTCGAACCGGCTATCCCAAAATACGCATGCCAAATCCACAACCGGTAATCAGCCACGGCCTCGAGGATCATCGTGGGATTTTTTCCCTTGTAGCCGGTCGTGTAAAACCCCTTCCAGGCAGCGGGACAGTTCTTCCATTCCCAATGCATACAATCTATGCTGCCTAGCATTCCCAGGAACCCGTGCTGATCCCCGTGCATCCGCAGCAGATTCCGGCAATCTTCGGGGGTAGGCTTTCGGAGATACTGATCACCGAATACTGATCACCGAATACTTCATACATTCGTAGGCAGTCGTCTCACCGATGTGGAGGTATTCGTCCCACATGTCTGCCGCGGTGCCGTAGGCCAACTGCCTGATTGCCGCAGTGCACTTTTGAATAGGGGTGTGGCCGGGTCTGCCAGCCGCATCGTGCCTGAAGCGGAAATACAGATATCGCTGCTCCAATGCGTTAACAATACGCATAAATAAGTCCCGCCTCATCCTAAAACGACGCCTGAAATGGTTGGCGTCAAAACGCGGCTCCTCTGCGAAGTAATCTGTGAACAGGCGCTGATGTGCAGCTTCATGATCACGATGCACCACTTGTCGACGGTGGACAACTGGTCGTGGGCGAGGTGCCGCCGGCTGCATATAACTCTGCATCCATCGATCAACCTCACGGCTCGTATAAGCATCTAGCTCTTCGTTCATCATACGCTCGTACTCATCCGCATCCCCACCACTACCACCGGCATTACTCATTTCTTAAATTGATCTTGAACAGAAAGTAAGGTAGAGAGAATACTCGTTAAAACAAGTGGTGCGAATGAAAATGAGGTTCAAAAAAAAAAAATTTAAATCCGACGCCGGTTTGGCGCTGATCCGGGACGCACAATGGCGCCCGTGAGGATCGGAGTCGGAACCGGCGTCAGCGCGGGAATCGGCATGGCGACGCCGATTTTGACGCCGATTTCGCCGACGCCGGTTCCAATGGTTCGGCGTCAAACCGGCGTCGGCGAAAAATCGGCGCCGCGGTGGTGACGCCGGTTATTGGAGATGCTCTTAGCATTCTCTTTTACTTTTCGAATTTAATTGTGCAATAACTTGCCAAACCCAGCTTTGATAATGAAATCCTTATAGCATCCATAGTGGGCACCTTAAAGCCCGTCCTATGCACCGCCACGTAAGCATTTTCTTCTATTTGAATACTTAAATAACTACAAAAATTGAAAAAAACCTTCATTTTATTTTTAAAATTAATACAATCGAATACGGATTACAAAAAAAATAGGCAAACTCAGCAACGGCGGACAACGAGGTTTAAATAGACAAATTTCGAATTAAAAAAAAAACAAAATAAAAACGCGTTGCATCGTCCGCGGCGCCCACAGTGGGCGGACGATGGTGCGGACGATGCCCTATCGTCGGCGCTTCATCCGCGGACTAAGCGTAGAGCGCGGACGACGCATCGTCCGTCGTCCGCGGAGCAACAGTGGCGGACGATAGCGCGTCCGATGCATCGGGCGCGCTATCGTCCGCCCCACTATGGATGGCCTTAGACCATCCACTACGCGTCCTGCGCGCGGCTCGTATTCCGTCTCAGAGGGACGGTTCCGCCGCGGGACGCGTTGTGCCGTCCCCAGCCCGTCCCGGAGCCTGTCCCGTAGCCCGTCGTTGGTGGGACTCGAGACGCGACGTCCCGCCACGCGCCCGAGCAACATGTCGAGCGCCCGACGCACGCGTGACGCCCACTCGCTGGCCCGCGAGTGGACGTCGTCACTGATGACGCAATAATTATTTTATTTTTAAAAAAATTCGAATTAAATTTTTTTTTTCGAACGGTAATATTACCGTTTTGTTTTTTACTTTGGCGGAGAAAATTAAATTATGTCATTTTAATTATTTTAGGATTTTAATTATGTCTTTTTTCTATTTTTTTGAATTTTAATGTTGTTTTAATTTTAATGAAGTTTGTTTTTTTTAATTGAATTTAGAGCATCAAATTATACAAAGTTAAATTATGTCTTTTTTTATTTATTTTGGCACGAATTTAATTATGTATTTTTTTAGGATTTTAAGTTGTAATTTTATTTTATTTAATGAAGTTTGTTTTTTTAATTGAATTTGTTGGAAAAAAAATAAAAAACTGAAATTGAATGAATAGTAATTTAAGGGACGGTTAAGGACGGAGCGTTGCAGGTTCCGTCCCTTAGTTAAGGGATGGAGGAATAAAGTACAGTGGGGTCCTCAAATAATAGTTTAAGGGACGTTTAAGGGACGGTGGGGGGACAGCGTAGTGGATGCCCTTAGATGTTGAGACTTGAGACCCTCGTTGTTATTTCATATCAACCTCCCATGATAATATCTACTTCCCCCGTCCATTAAATAAAAAATATTTAATAATAAATGAAAAGGTGAAAATAGTGTTATTTTTATTGCTCCCTTCGTACTATAATAAAAGTTCTGTTTTATCATTTTGATCCATCCCATAATAAAATTTCTATTTTACTTTGATCATAAATGGTAAGTAGGTGTCACATTCCACTAACTCATTTAATTACATTTTATTATAAAGTGTGAACTACATAAATGATATTTGATCTTTCACTTTCCCACATAAATGCAATTTTCACCCTAAAATGCCCTCTAAACAAATACATTTTCCCATTTGAGGCATAAATGATATTTTGGGCATAAATAAAACTAGTACCAAAAGTGATAATATCTTCTCTCATTCTACTAACTCTTTATACTATTATTAATCAATATTATTATTATTATTATTATTATTTTGATGTTATAAATTAATAAGTAATTTATTTTTCAATATCACTCAAATATACTTAATTATAATTATAGTTATAAGTATATTTAATTATAATAATATTATTGTTATAATATTAAAAACTAGCAGTAATTAATAAATAATTATAATATAATTATTTAAATTGTGAATCATATAATACTATACAATAATAATAATAACTGTTATTATTATTATTATTATTAATATTTTATATTATATTAATAACTAATCAATATAGTCTTAATAAAAATTTAAAATTGTGAATTGTATTAATAATGATATAAAGCGGTTGAATTTTTCTAGTTAGGTGTTTCAACCCTAAAATGAGTATAAAATAATTTAATAAAAATATTTAATTAATTTAATTACTTTAAATAATTAATTTAATTAGGTGTTTTGTTCTTGATTTATATTATGAATACAATTAGATGTATGTATAAAGCACTAAAAAGGAAAGAAGAAAAGAAGAGAAAATATAAACTAAGGAGAAAAAAGAAAGAAGAAAGGAAGATAACATACTAAAAAGAAAGAAGAAAATGAAGAAAAAAGAAAGAAGAAGAAATTAAAGAAGAAAAAAAGAAATAAGAAAGGAAGAAAAAAAATCACATGTTTGGTACTAATTAATTGAAATTTCCAAAAATATCCCAATAATAAAAAAATCACATGTATGGTACCTAAGGTTATTTTTGTCATGGGGTACCAAAAACGATATAAAATAAAGATCAGATACCATTTATATTCGAAAGTGAAAGATCAAGTATCATTTATGTAGTTCACTATATTATAAACTAAGTATATAAAAGTGGGATCCATATTCCATTAACTTATTTAACCAATTGTTCTTTACATTTCTTAAAACAATGTGCTATAACCTAATAGGACTCTTGTTATAAGACGGAAAGATATAAAATATTTTATTTTTAATGGAAATAATGTGAAAGAAAAACATTTCATTATAATATGATAGAGAAAATATCTTTAGATGGATAATGAATCTCTATATTTCAATGGATCTTTTTGTATATGTATCTATATATTATAGGATAACTTTTTAAAGGAATGAATAACTCATTTATATATCACCATGATCCAAATAATATCCTATTTCAAAAAATGTTCTAATTGATTACCGATGAAACAAGAAGGCGGCATTAGATATTGAAATATATTTTAACATTTTGAAAAAAAAAGATAATCATAATGCCTCTTTCGTCCCATAATAAGAGTTGCTATTTCAGTTCGTCTTAAAATAAGATTCACATTTTACTTTTACAGGTAGGTCACACATTCTACTAACTCATTTTATTATAAAAATAATATAAAAATGAATCTAATATTTCACTAACTTTTTTAATCCACTATTCTTTATATTTTTTAAAATTCTGTGCCGACATCAAATGTGACTCTCATTATGGAACCAGAGGAGTACATAACTAAAAAAGCACTGGATGCTTAATTATGCATATGTATATAGTATAACTTTATTTGCTGCCTACGATAATTTGAGTTTCAAAATATACATTTATATGGATGCCCAGAAAATCGAACCATAAAATAATTTGATCAAATCACTATCAGAGCTTCACAATATGCTCGCCTTGATACACCCTACGCCATCAAACAAAAGTCTCATCATTTTATTTGGATTCTTCCAGCATATTTAGTCAACTTTTATTTTGGCATTTTTTCTTTATGTGGCCATTTGATTGAACCTTTACATTTTTTTTATTTCTCGTATTTTATAAATTTTGAATTTAAACTTATGTTACTCCTGCAAAGTATTTATTTTAGTCGATGAAGAAGTATTTTCTTCGAAATCTCAGAAGAATTTTTTAACCAAACCCCTAACCTGGTATTTTAACCGTTTCATAAAAGTATTCACTTTTTGTGAATACGAGTTGTAACGCATAATTGATAAAGTAAATGAGAAGTTAAAAAATAATTAAAATATTAGTAGTGAAGAAAAATATTTATTAGAGAGAAAATAAATTTTAAAATTTAAAATACATATTGTTTTAGAACAAACTAAAATAAAAAGAGTGCACAGTATTGTGGTACAAAGGAGCATGTAATATACAGTCTACTGAAATTCAAGTATTGGGAATGCCAAGGAGATTAGAGGCTAAGATTAGGTAGCGAGAAAATTGCCAAAACAGAAGAATAAAATAAATACTCTCTCCGTCCCATGTTACTCGCACTCTTCAATTTCGACTAGTCACAGACTACTTACACTATTTATAGTTTAAGTTAGAATTAATATTTAATTAATATGTTAGATTAAGTTAAGAGCCCCTTTATTAAGTGATGTCTCATTATATTTAAAATTCTAATTTAATTACACTTAAAAATTAATCTCAAATTTACTGTCTAAAATGAAAAGTGCGAGTAACATTAGACATTAGACGGATGAGTAGAATACAACTCCTTTCCAGCTGGAGCCACGAGTGTAAAAAGGACAGAAAACGTCACCGTTCCGTTCATATTTTCCCATTCGATGGCGATGAATAATAAGGCTATCCACAATGGCGCCTAGCGCACCGCCTAGCCGAGCGCCGGTGCTAGGCGCTCGCTAGGCGAACCATTGCAGCTTCCGAAAACCGCCGAGCGGTTTTTCGGAATTAAAAATCGCCTAGCGCTAGGCGGTCGACGGGCGCTGGGCGATCCGCTCGGCGCCATTGCAGCGTCGGGATCGCCCAGCGGTTTTTTTGTTTTTTTTTTAAATTTTCGAGACACTATATATACGCGATTTGCACTTCATTTTCATTCGCACCACTTGTATTAACGAGTACTCACTCTATCTTAATTTCTATACAAGATCAACACCGAGAAATTGATCTAAACAACGAGCCTAGTTCAGGGACGAGTGGTTCTCAAACTCCCCCAATCCCCGTTGGAGGCGGATGGAATCAGATGCCCGGGTACTACAACATGTACCTGTGGCAGCAGATGCTACCCGGGATGCCGACCGGAGGGAGTCCGCCGGGGGGGTTCCCGGCGATGCCGGGTTGGGGACCCAATATGCAGATGATGCCGGAGTGGGCACCCAATATGCAGATGATGCCCGGGGGAGGTTCGGCGACCCAGGGGACGCCGGGGGGAGTACCTGCGACGCAGGGGACGCCGGGGGGAGTACCGGCGACGCAGGTGACGCGGGGGAACGTCTATCGCCCCAGTTTTGATTTCAGCACTGCTTCGTCGCACACATCGACCCCAACGGATGCGCAGTTCATGCCGAGCGGTTTTGATGAATTTTCGTTGGCGGATTTGGGGTTTGATAGTCTCGGAGTTCCGGAAACTCCCGTTCAAACGGGGGGAGCAGTGCAGGGTAGTGGCGCCCCAAAGATGAAGGGCAAGGGAAAGAAGGTAGGGGAGTCGTCGCAGCCGGGTGGGGATGACCCCACGGCACGGAGAAGGTGGACGGACGAGGAGAACGTTGCCCTGTCAAGGGCGTGGGTGAGTGTTTGCGACGATCCTCTTGTTTCTAATAACCAGAGGATCGTCAACATGTGGGGCAAGGTAGCAGCAGCCTACCAGCGATTTTGCCCAGAGGGGAGGCCACACAACGGGGAGGATTGCCGGAAGGCGTGGAACCGAATCAGGGCTGCCGTCTCCCGATTTTCGGGTTTGTACGCCAACGCTCTCCGCATGCAGAGTAGTGGCCAAACGGAGGACGACTGCAGGAGGATAGCGGAGAAAGCCTTCCCCCAGCCCGGGTTGTATAAGGACTTCACCTACTGGAACTGCTATCTTGTGCTGAACGACTCTGAGAAATTCTGAGTAGGTGTCGATGCTGGCTGGCCGAAAGGCAACGATTGAACTATACCGGGGATTTCAGCGGCAGCAGCGGTGGTTCCCACGACCTCCCCGAGACGGACCAGGTGCTCCCCAACCCTCGTTCGTTCGGCCGCCGACCTCGCCGGGGGTTCCCAGGAGGTCCAGTCGGCATCCCCCTTTGACCGCCAGTCTACAGAGGATCTCAAGTACTTCGCGCGTCAACAAACGCGCCAGATGATGGTGAAGACGTTAGCCGAATGGCGAGCGGCGACGGACCCCAGGAGAAGAGATTTCTCTTCACATTGCTCGAGAGCATGAATGACGATCTGCGTGGAGGCGGCAGCGGCGGTGGCGGAGGCAGTGGCGACGGAGACGGCGGTGACGACGGCGACGGCGGTGACGGTGGCGACGGCGACGGCGACGACGGAATCGAGGGAGCCACCGAGTGATTTTTTTTAAGTAATGTACTTTTTTTTAATGTAATTTTATTATTAATGTACTTTTTTAAAATTTTAGTACTTTTTAAATTTATTATACTTTTTTAATTTATTGTATTTTTAAAAAAATTAAAATAGTATTATTAATGTTTCCCGTATATGTCTCGTAAATTAAATTTCGTATATTGTGTTATTAGTGATGTGGCTATTGATGTGGCTGGGCTATTTATGATATGGCTAGGCTATGGCTGGGCTATTTCTGATGTGGCAGGAGGATTTTTAGTATTGATGATGTGGCAGGAGGAGTTTGTGGCTGGGCTATGGCTAAGCTATTGCTGGGCTATCACCACTGTGAATACCCTAATGATATGAATGGGCTACATATAATACGATACAAACAAACAGACATAGATGTCTGATCATCTCTCAAATGAAGCCAGACATGGCACAATTTTTCTTCGTCTTACGACATTTAATCTGTTTGTTTTGATTTCTGTCCCATCACAATGCCCCAATCAAGCCAAAAGTCTTTTTGTTTTTTTTAATTCCAACATCAATTTATTTCGTCCATAAAAAATACTCCCTCCATTTCTTCATAGTTGAGGCGAAACTTTTCGACATAGAATTTTAGAAAGGAATATTGGGTATGTTAAATAAATAGATAAAAAAAGTAAGAGAAAGGAAAATGTAAAGAGAATAAAGTAGAGAGGATAAAGTAAGAGAGAGTAAAGTAAGAGAGAGAAAAAAGTTACCATATATGAAAATGACTCAACTATGAAGAAACTTTCTGAAATGAAAAAATGACTCAACTATGAAGAAACGGAGGGAGTAGTTTAATTTGTGGACGACACGAATTTTAATGAAAAATTGATAAAATAAGAGAGATGAGAGAAAAAGTAGGTAAAGTATGAGAGAAAGATGAAAAAGTGAGTAATGTATGAGTGAAACCTTTTATTTTTAGAAATGAAACTATTTTTTGTGGACGTCACAAAATGGCAAAATGAGACTATTTTTTATGTACTGAGGGAGTATATACTATCTCTATTCCGTATTTTCATTTAATAAAAACAAACGATTCTAAGACGATCCGAATCTAATGTACAATTTTAGTGAAATATTCATCTCGTCCCATAGAAATAAGCCGAATTTCTTTTCTTTTCTTTTTCCGCCTATCTCATAAAAATAATTCATGTTTATATATTGGAAACTTTTCTCCATGTCTTTTACTTTATCATGTACGGATCTCATAATCCACTACATTGTTTTAATTATTTTTTTTCATTTTCTCTTACTTTAACAATACGCATTAAATCTGTGGTATCCCAATTGGCCTATTTTTATGGAATGAGTATATGAGAAAAAGAAAAATGATTGAAGTATTATTAGTGGATGATGATCTCACTTCATTATAGAAAAATATATTACTCACTCTATCCCACAAGAGTTTGTACTTTTGGTTGAAAATGAGTTTTAATGAACAATTAGTAAATTAAGAGAGAGATAGAACGAAAAAGTAATTAAAGTATTGTGAGTGGAGAACGAGTCTCGCCTCATTAGAGAGAAAATAGTTTCCAAAATTAGAAAGTGCTTACTCTTGTGAGACGGATAAAAAGGAAAACGTGCATTCTATTGTGAGACGGGGGAGCATTAAAATAAAAGTGAATTTTTTTTATGAGACGGACTAAAAATTAAAGAATGACAATTTTTATGTAGTGAATGAAATATTTTCCGATCATGCTCTGGCATTAAAATATGTAACTCCCCAACTTTTTTTACTTTTTAGTTGAGATCGAAATGATGTTGATTTTCGAGACGCTTTTTTTATTAATCTTTGTTTATATTCTACGTTTACAGGAACTATGGACGTTGACAATCAATGAAGAGGAGTTTGATTTAGTGCTTGGAATAGCGTCAAAGTAAAAAATTAACAAGAGAGCAATAGCAAGTTGCGAAAGAAATTACCAAAGCATCTTTTTCAGTCTATCGTTAGAGCATCCACATCCATGCTCTTGGCATGGATGTAGACCCAGACCCAGGGACGAAGGGACAATGGGCCTGGGAGGCCCAGGGCCCCTCAACAATTTTGAAAAATCACAGGGATATTTTAGTAATTTCATAATTATTAATTTTAATTCACCGCTGTAGCCATTCTCTCCTTTCTGCTAAACCTAGGAATCTGCCGTGGAGCTTTCAGCTCGTCGCCGCCGCAGCATCCATTGCCGTTGCTGTTGCCTCTGCGTTGTTGTAGGCTTGTTGCTGCGACTGTCCTCGTTGTTGCCGCTGGCTGCTGCCTTGTCTTGTCTCCTTGTCGTTATTCCCCCAAATTCTGGCAAGTGTAAAATCAAAACTGCTATGGAGCATAGAAAATTAAGAGTCTGCGAATGATTTTATTATGTTGTGTTTTATGATTAATTATCATGTTCATTGCAATTTGCATCAATCTTATATATTTGTAATTTGTAAACATGTTCTTGAATCTTGAGGCAACCATTGAAAGGGTATGATCACAAAGCATTATGGTACTCTCATCAACTTGATGCATTTATTTTCTTCTATTAATGATGTTCTTGAGTATGTTGGGGAGAATGGTTATGCGGATGCACATAGGGCTGAAGCTTTGGATGTGCAAAAAATTCTAAATCATTTTGAGTTTATCTTTGTGTTGCATCTTATGAGGAAACTCTTGGGAATTACACATGATCTCTCTCAAGTTCTACAAAAGAAGGATCAAGACATTGTTAATGCTATGAATCTTGTCAAAGTAGCAAAAACACGTTTACAAGTAATGAGGGAAAAAGGTTGGGAGGTTTTGCTTACTGAAGTTACAAAGTTTTGTAGAACAAATGAGATTGAAGTGCTTGATATAGAAGATGAGTGTGTAGTTAGAGGAAGAGGAAGGCGTAAAATTGAGAAAATAAAAAATCTCCACCATTATCGAGTTGAGTTGTTTTGTTCAGTCATTGATATGCAATCTCAAGAGTTGAATCACCGTTTTAATGAAGTCAACATAGATTTACTTCTGTGTATGACATGTTTTGATCATAGAGACTCATTTTCTGCATTTGATTCAGAGAAGCTGCTTCGCTTTGCCAAGTATTATCCATCTGAATTTTCTGAAGTTACTTTGTATGAGCTTGAAAGTCAGCTTGATAACTTTATTTTTGATGTGCGCACAGATGAAAGGTTTTCAAAAGTATCGAGAATTGCAGGTCTTGCTCAGAATATGGTTTCTACAAGGAAACATGAAAATTTTCCGTTGGTTTATTTGATAATTAAACTGTCATTGCTCTTACCCGTTGCCACTGCTTCAGTAGAAAGAGCTTTTTCAGCAATGAAGCTCGTTAAGACTTCTCTACGGAATCGTATGGGAGACCAGCTATTGAATAATTGCTTAGTTCCTTATATTGAGAAGGATGTGTTTGTTAATGTAACTAATGAAGCTATTATGCAGCGGTTTCAAAAGATGAAAAGTAGAAGAGGAGTGTTATAATATCATTGTATGGAACTATGTGTTTACAACATTATATTTATATTATGTAATATTATTTATGTTTCATTTTATTATTTGAATTTTTTATTTGGACCCCCCAACCGTAAAATTCTGGCTTCGTCACTGCCCGGACATACTTTTATTCATTTTTTACTCTCTCATCTTCCACAAGAGCACTACACCCACGTCCATGCTCTTCCGCAAGAGCATCTCAAGGGTCCCACCATTCTATTATTCAATTTAAATACTTCAATTACTAAAAACATTTCCACAATTTTAAAATGCATTTAAAATACCCGAAATACGATTACCAATTACTAAAAATTAAAAATTACATAATTAAAATCTTTAAAATTAAAAATTACATACTTAAATTCATAAAATTAAAAAAATCCACTACTGGAGACCAAATTTCGCCAAAATGTGTTTGATTAGGTCTTCTTGTAGCTCTGTAACACCCTAACTTTTTCTATCTCTTTTAGTCGTTCTCGAAAAAAGGTGGAATTTGTGAGTCAAATTTTTCTTTATTTCCTACACTCGATTTAAGGATTATTGGATAGTAGGATCGACCAAGACGAGTTCAAATTTGCGGTTACTACATGGAATAACAACGGGGAATTTCTTTAGTATTTATTTATGGGCCTAGTCGTTTTAAAATAAAGTACAGTTCTTCATCGAGCCCATTTGTCCCATGCGCAGATTTCTTCCTTTCTCCATGATTCACCAGATTCTTCTTACTCCTTGATTCGTTACAACCTCCACCACCTGAAATAAAATCAATTTCAGCAATTAACAGCCATCAATTTAAATTGAAATTGAAATTGAAATTGAATAGGAATAACTCTAAAATTTATTACCCCAAGTTAATTCCAATAAACACACCTTTAATCCAATTAAATTGCAGAATTCAATTGCATTTAGTCCCAATAATTTCCACACGTTATATATATATATAAAATTGTATTCAAATCCTTTTCACCTAATAAATCCTTTATCCTTCTAAATATCAACCGTGGATTTGTACTGATCTACGGGTTTATATATTAAGCTGATCATAATAATTTAACTAATGTTAACCGTGTAAAGGGCAGAATAGGGAATAACAAATGGAGTTAGTTATGGTATGCTCCATGATTTTCTCCCTTTATGATTTCTGCACTTTGTCAAATTATGCTCTTCAGATTTTCGCCAAATTTTGACTCCATTACTGCTGTTTAATTTTTTTCGTCGACCACACTGCGAGAAATTCTCCTTTCATAGATTCAATCGTACACAGATTTTGATTTTTCACGTTTGTTCGATTATCAATGGAAGAAGGTAATTCACCCGTTGTTACCCATGTTTATTGATTTTGGTGTTTTAAATTGTTAGTCGAAAACCAGTCGCACTACCAGATGTCTGTAGATCATGAAATTTGTGTTTGATGTTGGCGTGCCTTTTACTGTTTTATCGAAATATGATGGACGGTTTATGATTATGTGGTGGCAACGGTGCATACAGACTACTAGGTTTGTTATTTTATGTGACATCGGGCTTCAATAATTACCCCAGGGAAGCCGATATCTGGCACTAGGAGTGTTATATACTATTAGATTGAAAACATGAACTAATTCCGCGAAGTAGAGCCATCCCTATAGTGTTTGATTCAATGTTGACTTAGTAGTTGGACAAAATTATACATGCAATGTATCATTATGATTATATAATGCAATCCTTCTGTGCGGTAATGTAATGTATATCTCTTATAATGCATCTTTTGCTTAACCTAATAAATGTCATACTGTTTCGTGTTCACAAGCAGTTAGGGTTGTGCCTGCCTGTTCTGATCAATTAAAGCCTGTTGTTGGTCAGAGGTTCCAATCATTAGAGTTTGCACTCGCGTTTTATGATGTGTATGCTAGGGCAGTTGGGTTTGACACGCGCAAACAAGGTGTGAGGAAGGTGCACGATGTTACAATGTGGTATTATGTAGTATGCAATAGGGAGGGCCATAAGAAGTCCATCAAGGATGACCAGTTGAATGCACATTCCGGTTTCTCAATGAAGCGCCGACGCTTATCCAAGAGATGTGGTTGTAAAGCTAGTATCTCCTTCAAGTATTTCTCTGATAATGGACATCCAGGTTATATGGTACAGGATTTCAACGAGGTTCATAACCATGATATGGTTGAGTCAGAGCATCAGCAGTTTATGTCTGTGAACCGTCATTTGGATGACGTTCATCAGAAATTCATACTTGATTGTTCAAAAGCGAATATTGGACCCACATTGACATTTAAGGTTTTGAAAGAAACTCTCGGTGGGTTTGACCTCGTCGGTTGTACGGTCGGTGACATCAGGAATGCTTCACGCGACATTAAAGCCTATGCGCATGGATTCGATGTGCAAATGGTATTGGACGACATGGCTAAAACGAAGGAGATGTCTGAGTCGTACACATATCATTATGAGGTTAACGAAAACAACCAGTTGGTTGCGTTGTTTTGGTGTGACGGCTTAATGAAAACGAATTACCATATGTTTGGTGACATTGTAGCCTTTGACACCACCTATAACACAAACATGTCTATATGTTTCTGCACAAGTATGTGCATTATAATGATGTTTGCATTCATTACATTAATATAACAGTTGCATTATTCAGATTAGATTTACTGGTAATTGTTAATTATATCAAGTGCATTATAAGGACATATTCGTACATTATGATAACTTTACAGATTCATTATATTTTCGTTTGATTAATTTAATGACACGCACACGATTGTGTATGTAGGTATTGCATGATATTCTGTCCTTTCACGGGAAAGGACAATCATGGAAGACCTGTAACCTTTGCGGCTGGCTTGGTATGTAATGAGAAAACAGGTGCATTTGGCTGGTTGTTTAGACATTTTGTTGAATGCATGGGCATAGCACCGAAGATGATCGTGACAGATCAAGACAACGGAATGAGATCAGTCATTGAAGAGGTTCTGGTTGGCACGCGACACTGATGGTGTATGTGGCACATAATGCATAAGTTGTCCACCAAGGTCCCAAATAGGTTGCTCAGGGATGAAGCTTTCAAGAAGGAATTCAGTGCATGCGTTTGGTCTGATCTGCTTGAGCCTGAAGAATTTGAAGAGGAGTGGAAAAGAGTTGTGGAAAGTCATGGGTTGGAAGACTCTGAATGGTTTAACTCATTGTACGAGCACAGACATTTTCTGGATACCAACTTATTTTAGAGATTTTCCACTGGGTTCGATGATTATGACAACATCAATTTCCGAATCGGAGAACAGTTTCTACAAAAGATTTTTGAAGCCCCGTGCGAACATAGCCGAGTTCTACTTGAATTTCAACCATGCTGTTGAGTTTCAGCGTAACAGTAGGACGGCTTTAGACTACCACGATGCCATTGTTTTGCCCATTCTGGCCACTACCTTGCCGTTTGAGAAACATGCTTCGACGCTTTACTCCGATTCGATGTTCAGGAAAATACAGGAAGAAGTCGTTGAGGGTAATGATAGATGTCGCATGCTAGGATTTTCTTCGACTGAATTTGTTGACACATACTCCCTCCGTTCCATGTTAATAGAGTCATTTTTCTATTTTGGGAAGTTCCAAGTTAATTGAGTCATTTTTATTTTTAGCAAAAAGTAATTCTTCTTTTTACTTTATTCTCTCTTCATCTCTCTTACTTTACTCTCTCTTACTTTTTTCACCATCCATTTAACACACTATTCTTAAACTCCGTGCCGAAAAGAAATGCCTCTATTAACAAGGAACGGAGGGAGTACAAGCTTGGCGATAGCTATCGCAAATCGTATTTGGTGACTCATGATACGAGTGATGAGTCATATTATTGCGAATGCAAACTATTTTGGTAGGCATAGATATTTGTGCAGTCATATTTTTTTCCTGTTCAGGAACAATGAGTTGAAGAAAATACCAGAAAAATATTGCCAAAGCAGATGGATGAAGACTCCGCTAGCCAAGGCGGTCCATGGGGAAATTCATGATGACATTCCTACTAGGTCTGTTGTTGATGATAGGCAAGCAGTGTCAAAGCAAGGCATTTCTATGTTCTATAGTTTCCTCTGGCGGTTTGAGGGGGACATTGAATTGCTAAGGGCTTTTGTAGGTGGTGTGGAAGATCTTGGTAATTTTCTACAAGCTGGGAATCCGACAACGTCAACAACTGAAAAAAGGCGAATAATTGAAGAGTTTTATGGTATGGTGCGGCCTGAAGTTGTTGAGGTTCATCCTCCAGATGTTGTCAAGACTAAGGGGCATGCTAGCAGCTCAAAGAGCCGACTGATTTCGAAAAGGGAAAAGGCTCTAAAGGATGCTAGTAGGCCTCTAAGACGGTGTAAGGCTTGCGATGAGTTAGGCCACCATGACTCCAGAAATTGTCATGTGCTTAAAGAGATGGAGATGGAGAAAGAGTTGGGGAAGGGCAAGAGTACGTTGTGATGTATTCTATGGATTTATGTAGCCGGATTATTTTATTTTATGCGTCTATTTTCTTATTCCTTTGGTTTGTTACAATTTTTTGTTTCATCGAAATTAACTACACTCAGGAATTACAGTTTTATTGAAAGACAATGTTGCACATTTGCAGTTTGAAATTTGATATTAGGCCCATCACAAACAAATTTAATTCTGGTACCAAATAATGCTTTAATATTAAACACATGATGAACCTACATAACATAATAATGCATATAATAAGTACTTAAATTTAGTAGTGAGTACAGAATACCCGTAATGAAAAAAACCATAATGCATTAAAAAGGGCCTCTAATGTACGTATTAAGCCAAATAATGCACGCAAAATAATGCATGAAAAATGGAAATTAATGCACATATTGTTACAAACAATGCACAACCGAATATTGCGCGAAGATTGCAGAATATTATGCATGATGCTTGGTTTGCATTGACGTCCATACATTGCGTATATGTGGAATGCTAGGTTGTTTTGTACCAAATGAATCATCTTGTAACTTAGGTATATTTTCTTCCAATTATTGTTCATTTTTAAAAAAATTGATGAATGTGAATGCATTATTATGTACTTATTTGCTATTATTATGCAGTGATGTCTTGTTATTTTGTACAAGATTTAAAAATTCATAACACTGGTATAGGATATTTGTTCCCAATATTCATACTAATAGATGTTCGAATAACTGTACTTCACAAAAAATAAGATAATCATAAAATTCAAGAGTTTACTCAAACACTGCCATTACTTGTCCCATCACCATTTGTGTAATGCATACCACACATCACTCAAGACCGTATAGGTGGACCCAATTTTCAAAGTTGAATTTTGCCGGCTTCTCTTTCCAAAAGCGCGTTGCCTTCTTCTGGTTGTCACCACCTCTAGTGTTGTAAACACACGTCAGGAGGGTCCTTGCATATTTGATGCGGAACATCTCCACGCTTTTAGTTCCACTTGCATTAAGGCCACATTCCCAGTCCTTCTCCCTTTCACCAAAATAGGTTTCCATGTGCCGCATGACGTAGATACCTGCCTCGTTAAGGAAGTTGTTGTTCCTCCAAGGCATGGTGACCACGTGGGTTCTGCACTTTCGCACCTAGGTTGCATTTTAGGAACTTTGCACCTCGTGAATGCCTCAGCCAAGAATTTTTTCTAGACCACCCAATAAAATTGTTTAGTTCTTAATTCTACTATGAATTATTTGCACCATATGGCAGCCTATTGTAGTAAACTTATTACTTACCAGAAGAGAAGGTGTCTTGCCGTACTTGGCTTCGAAGGAGGCGTACGGTTCTGCCAAACTGTGGTCTATGATATTCAATTTTCCATCGGGCACAACTTCCTTTTGCTGCGGCGTAAGACTCTTCAAGCAGGACAAGAACTCTGCAGGTGTACGTCGACAGTATAAATAGTCGTCCCTTCTGGCTTTGTTCTTTTTGTCATCACAGTCATTTTGTGCGGAGCTGGTTGATGCTTCCGTAATTCGTGCGCGGAATTTCTGGGCTATTCCAACCGGCAGTAGATCATCCACTGCATCTTCTATGTTCATCCTCAACTGCTTTGTCCCTGTCCAGCAGCACCAACATGCATCATGAAACATGCAATATAAGGAATACCAAACAGATTTATATTGTAGAACTAAATCTAGCAAATGAACATTAACATTACAACCAAAAAATTTCCATTGTCCAGCAGCAGATATAATGTACTCATTTAGGTGAATACTACAATGAAATATACTTATATTTAAAAGAATGTTCCAATTACTTCCTTTACTCTTTGGCTATACAAAACAGATGTACACATAATTCATGCGTATAGGAAAATAATGATTTACCATGTACACATAATGCAGAGACTATACAATGTAATGTACTAACACATATTCCAGTTAATGTTTGACAATTTAAAACAGAAATCAACATAATGCATTAACATAGTCAAATAATGCAATCACATAAGCAAATAATGTAATTACATATTCAAATAATGCAATCCTAACACTGGCATGATGCATGATACAAGATATATATAGAATACAAATTAACGAACAAACTAATTTTATTAATGACAAATACAACTCTGCATCCACTATCTCCACAAAGACCACCCGCAGTTTTTAAAATGTTCTGCAGTTGCATATAATGAATTTATATAGTCATATAATGCATATGTTTTAACAAATAATGCACACACACATATTACAAGTACTTTTTAACAATTAAAAACACCAGTTAAATGATGCATAATACAGGATATTTTGATGCATAAAAAAATCAAATGATGTGAAGATCCATGAAAGTAATGAAAACACTAATATAGCCTATTTTGTAACACTAATGTCCACTGACATACAAACAATGGAAACATCAATTATATTAATGCACACAATCATGCAAATAATGTACAAACTCAACTACATCATGTAGGATTAAATTTAAAATATCTCAACCAGAGAAACAGAACAACGGCCGAACGAAAACTCACCATCTTTCTGGGATTGTTGTGAATTGGAATGTCTTCTTCTTTTAGTTATTATAAAATCTACTCGTAACAGCAATCAATCAAAAAACTACAAAATTTTAACAACACATACTCGCGTTTAATGGTAATCGGCTGAATCGTGGTGTGGGTGATGTATTACGGTCGGGACTTGGGGAAACGATTGTTGAAAATCGTAAAATAAACGACCAAACCCTACCCGCTGTTGTAGCGCAGTGAAATCTTGTTCAAACCAGGAAGGGTTATTGGAATTCAAGGCAACCCGGGGAGAATTTACGAGAAAACGACGCGATTTTGATTGGCGGCGGCTAGGGTTTTTGCACGCTTTTGAAATTGGGAAGACGCGTCGAGAGAGAGATTCAGGAGAGAGATTGTGAGTAAATGCGAGTGATGATGGATGTTGTATTGAGTCGATGGAAAGTAGTGGGGAGATCCCGCTTAAATTTCGCACAATCGTTTTCAGCGGTTTTGATTACAGAGAATGACTAATTCACCCTCATGATGCACCAAATTGGTCAAATAATGAAGCGCGGGATGATAAATATGATTTTAATCAAGAACGTCCATCCTCCTGATCCAACGACTGAGATTGCGAAGAAACTTAAATCTAAGGGGAGAAAAGGAGTTTAACACTACCATATATATATACACAAACATATATATATATATATATATATATATATATATATAGGGTTTTGATCTATGCAAAATCATTCTTAATACAAAAATGCAGAACCAAGCATACAAAAGTCATTTTTTGGTCATTGTAAGCTTATTTTTACGTCATTATAGTAAGGATGACATGAAATGATCTTAACATGACCTCAAACCCAAAGTTTATAATATGACCTAAAATTGCTTTACAATGACCCTCCGTGTTTTTGTTTAATTATTGACCATTGGATTGTCAAATCTCATGGTCAGGATTTGGTTTGGATTTTGTATTGAGATCAAGTTTTGTATTGATCATTTTCCTATATATATATATATATATATATATATATATATATATATTATATAGGGGTGCATTATAATGATAACCTCAATTTCCGTAATAACCCTATAACTAAATCTGGACCACACATTTTTAAAATCACGTGGTCTAGATTCAAACTTATATTTCTTCATAAAAAAAAGTGCGGGGGTAAATATGTCATTTCGCTCATGATAAAATTTATGTATCCAAATTTCGCTCATTTAATTTCTGAATTTCGCTCATTTTATCATTTTATCAGTCAGTCAAAAGTATCATTTTATCAACTCAGAGTATCATTCTATCCGGAAAAACTATCATTCTATGCAATAAACCTAACATATATCATTTTATCATTTTATCAGTCAGTCAAAAGTATCATTTATCAACTCAGAGTATCATTCTATCCGGCAAAACTATCATTCTATGCAATAAACCTAACATATATCATTTTATCAGTCAGTCAAAAGTATCATTTTATCAACTCAGAGTATCATTCTATCCGACAAAACTATCATTCTATGCAATAAATCTATCATTTTAACATTTTATCATTTTATCAGTCAGTCAAAAGTATCATTTTATCAACTCAGAGTATCATTCTATCCGACAAAACTATCATTCTATGCAATAAACCTAACATATATCATTTTATCAGTCAGTCAAAAGTATTATTTTATCAACTCAGAGTATCATTCTATCCGGCAAAACTATCATTCTATGCAATAAACCTAATATAATCGGCACAATACATAATATACAAACCTACAAAGCAGTAAACGTATCATTTTATCAACTCAGAGTATCATTTTTATAAGGTTACTGTCATTTTATCCGCTTAGATTATCATTTTATCAGGTAAAAATATCATTTTATTAAACAAAAATGTCATTTTATACACCAAAAATACATATCATTCTATCGGCTGAAAGTATCATTCTACCCGGCAAAACTATCATTCTATCGGCTGAAGTATCATTCTATCCGGCAAAACTATCATTTTATCAGTTTTATGTCATTTTGTCACATTAAAGTATCATTTTATCAGCTTATATACAATTTCTTCAGCTAAACTATCATTTTTATAAGTTTACTGTCATTTTATCCGCTTAGATTATCATTTTATCAGGTAAAAGTATCATTTTATTAAACAAAAATGTCATTTTATACACCAAAAATACCTATCATTCTATCGGCTGAAAGTATCATTCTACCCGCAGAACTATCATTCTATCGGCTGAAAGTATCATTCTATCCGGCAAAACTATCATTTTATGCAGTAAACCTAACATTTATAAGCTAAAAGTATCATTTTATCAACTCAGAGTATCATTCTATCCGGCAAAACTATCATTCTATGCAGTAAACCTATCATTTTATCATTTTATCATTTATCAGTCAGTCAAAAGTATCATTTTATCAACTCAGAGTATCATTCTATCCGGCAAAACTATCATTCTATGCAATAAACCTATCATTTTATCATTTTATCAGTCAGTCAAAAGTATCATTTTATCAACTCAGAGTATCATTCTATCCGGCAAAACTATCATTCTATGCAATAAACCTATCATTTTATCATTTTATCATTTTACGTGATATTTGGCGAAATTCAGAAATTAAATGAGGAAAATGACAGTTTTATCCCCGCGCTTTTTTTTATGAAGTAAATCTAAGTTTGAATCTCAAAACTATCATTCTATGCAATAAACCTATCATTTTATCATTTTATCATTTACGTGATATTTGGCAAAATTCAGAAATTAAATGAGAGAAATGACAGTTTTACCCCCGCGCTTTTTTTTGAAGTGAAGTAAATCTAAATTTGAATCTCAACCGCATGATTAGTAATATGTGTGATCCAGATTTAGTTATAGGGTTATTACGATATTTAGGGGTTATCATATGATCACGACTATATATATATATATATATATATATAGAGTTGTATTCAAATCCTTTTCCCCTTATTAATCCTTTATTCTTCTTAATCTCCACCGTTTATTTATGCTGATCCAATGGACTAAATTTTTGATTGGAATTATCAGATTTCATGAGTTTTTAACGTGAGAAGGGCAAAATAGAGAATCTCCATTGTAGTTAGTTATGGAATGCTCCATGATTTCCTCCGCGGAGGATTATTGCAGTTTTTCATCAAAATTCATTCAGATTTCGTTTAATACTTTCTCCTTCAGTCCGCGTTTTATCAACATTCGGCCACACGGCTAATAATTGGTGTTTAACAGCTTTATCGAATCTAAATCGAACGCATACAGATTCTCCACGGTATTTCGATTGTCAATGAAAGAAGGTAATCCAACAATTGACGCCCATGTTTATTGATTTGGATGGTTTCAATTTTTTTTTGAAATTCAGTCGCATAACCATACTGTCTAGATCAGGAAATTCGTGTTTCATATTGGTGTGCCTCTGTAATGTTTTATCGAATCATTTTTGACGATTTATGGTTATGTGGTGGCTACGGTGCATTCATACTACTAGGTTTGTTATTTCATGTGACATGAGCGTTCAATCATTCCCCCAGGGTTGCCGATTTCTGGGCCTAGGAGTGTTGTATACTATGAGATTGAAAACATGTATGTATGTCCGCGAATTATAGCCATCCCTGTAGTGTTTGCTTTAATATTGACTTAGTAGTTGGACGAAATTATACATGTAATGTATAAGTATGATTATATAATGCACTCTTTCTGTTCGGTAATGTATAGTATATTTCATATAATGCATCTTTAGCTTAACATGTACTGTTTCGTGTTTATAAACAGTTAGGGTTGTGCCTGCCTGTTCTGAGGAATTAAAACCTGTTGTTGGTCAGAAGTTCCAATCATTAGATTTTGCACTCGCGTTTTATGATGTGTATGCTCGGGCTGTTGGTTTCGTGTTATGATGTGATCGTAATTCATTCTGTTTTTCATTAGCATGCATCTCCAATTCATTACTCCACATATTTTTTTTGTTGGAATATCATTGAGTTAATAGTGATGATTGTGTGATTTGATTATTCAGATCCCCAAAATGAATGAACTGTGTGTGTACAATTTTCCAATTCGTATTTCCTTATGAATTATGATTCTCATTTAGCAGCTTATAAGTGATGATAGATACAATTCCTGAGTGAAATGTTTTATGTTTGATGGCTTAAAATTATGATAATGTGCAGCTTCTAATGCAAAAGATGCTTTGAATTTCACTCATGTCAATGGAAAGCCAATCCGGATCTTGTTCTCTCACACAGATCCTAGCCTCCGGAAAAGTGGATATGCTAATCTCTTCATTAAGAATCTGGATCAAGCAATCGACATAAAGGCGCTCTTCGAGACCTTCCCTGCCTTCGGAACTGTGCTGTCTTGCAAGATCGCAGTCGATCACAACGAGAACTCAAGGGGCTATGGCTTCGTTCAGTTCGACAAGGAGGAAGCCGCGCAAAACGTACACATAATGTACATATTGTATAGTATAATGCGTTGTTTAGTTTCTGTAATTCATTATTTGTGATATGTAATGAACATTTATACTGGCGAGTTTAATTTAAGTTGTGTCGTGTTTCAATGTTTGGCGCACGTTTCTTATTTTCCCTAAGGGTTTAACAAGCCTAGGGGCTAGGGTGTAGTATGTTCTAAGTCTAAACAACGTTGTCCAAATACACGAGCTGCAGTAATTCGTCTGGGGTTGCACATAATGTATATTTTGTATAGTATAATGCGTAGTTTAGATTATATAATGCATTCTTTGTGATATGTAATGAACATTTATCCTGACCCGTTTAATTTAAGTTGTGCCGTGTGTCATTGTTTGGCGAACGTTTCTTGTTTTCCCTAAGGGTTTGACAAGCCTAGGGGCTAGGGTGTAGTATGTTATAAGTCTAAAAAACGTTGTCCAAATACACGAGCTGTAGTAATTCATCTCGGTTTCCACATGCATAACGCGTAGGTATATTTTAAAACAGATATACATAATGTACATATTGTGTAGTATAATGCGTAGTTTGTTTCTGTAATGCATTATTTGTGGTATGTAATGAATATTTATCCTTACCCGTTTAATTTAGGTTGTGCCGTGTTTCAATGTTTTACGCACGTTTCTTGTTTTCCCTAAGGGTTTAACAAGCCTAGGGGCTAGGGTGTAGTATGTTCTAAGTCTAAAAAACGTTGTCCAAATACACGAGTTTCAGTAATTCGTGGTTGCACATGCATAGCGCGTAGGCATTTTTTAAAACATATATACATAATATACATATTATGTAGTGTAATGCGTAGTTTTAGTTTCTGTAATGCATTATTTATGGTATGTAATGAACATTTATTCTGCCCCGTTTAATTTAGGTTGTGTCGTGTTTCGATGTTTTACGCACGTTTCTTGTTTTCCCTAAGGGTTTAACAAGCCTAGCGGCTAGGGTGTAGTATGTTCTAAGTCTAAAAAACGTTGTCCAAATACACGAGCTGCAGTAATTCGTCTCGGGTTGCACATGCATAGCGCGTAGGCATTTTTTAAAACAGATATACATAATATACATATTATGTAGTGTAATGCGTAGTTTTAGTTTCTGTAATGCATTATTTGTGGTATGTAATGAACATTTATCCTGCCCCATTTAATTTAGGTTGTGCCTGTTTCGATGTTTTACGCACGTTTCTTATTTTCCCTAAGGGTTTAACAAGCCTACGGGCTAGGGTGTAGTATGTTCAAAGTCTAAACAACGTTGTCCAAATACACGAGCTGCAGTAATTCGTCTCGGGTTGCACATGCATAGCGCGTAGGCATTTTTTAAAACAGATATACATAATATACATATTATGTAGTGTAATGCGTAGTTTTAGTTTCTGTAATGCATTATTTGTGGTATGTAATGAACATTTATCCTGCCCCATTTAATTTAGGTTGTGCCTGTTTCGATGTTTTACGCACGTTTCTTGTTTTCCCTAAGGGTTTAACAAGCCTACGGGCTAGGGTGTAGTATGTTCTAAGTCTAAACAACGTTGTCCAAATACACGAGCTGCAGTAATTCGTCTCGGGTTGCACATGCATAGCGCATAGGTATTTTTTAAAACAGATATACATAATGTACATATTATGTAGTGTAATGCGTAGTTTTAGTTTCTGTAATGCATTATTTGTGATATATAATGAACATTTATCCTGACCCGTTTAATTTAAGTTGTGCTGTGTTTCGATGTTTGGCGCACGGTTCTTGTTTTCCCTAAGGGTTTAACAAGCCTAGGGGCTAGGGTCTAGTATGTACAACAGCAACCATGTGATACCTAAAACAGGATAAATAATGCATTCAAATAGTCAAAAAATTTACAGAATCACTCAAGTAATTAACATACAAATATTGCATTCATTCTTAGACTCATGTACAACAGTAGTCTAATGATGCATAATACAGGATAAATAATGCATAGAAATAGCTAAATAATGTACAAATATTGCAATCACTCTTAGACTCATGTACAAGTTCCATAAGGCTTACTTCTGCCATGGAATTAAACTCTTTATACAATTCAGAAACTCTGTAGGGGTTCGTCGACAATACAGATGGTCGACGTTCCTAGCCCTTGGTTTCCTATCCTCCGTCTCTTCCGGAGCTGTACTAGTCCCGGCCTCTGATAATCGCTCCCGGAATTTCTGGGCAATTCCTACTGGCAGTATATCATCGACCGCCTCGTTGATGTCCAATCATAGCTGCTTTGATGCTGTACAACATACAAAATAATAACATACAATTAGTTACATAATGTACAGACTGAATAAAATAATGTGGACAGTTATACTGCATTCACTTATACACCCTTGTACAGAAGCATAAAAATAATGCCTAAAAACTGATACATAATGCATTTTAATAATCAAATAATATTCAGAATAAATCAACAAATGCACCATGAATATTGCAATCACCCATTGTCACATGTCCAACTACAGTCACATAAAGCATAAACCATGATAAATAATGCAATAAAATAACTAAATAATGTACAGATCCGGTCAAGTAATTAACATACAAATATTCCATTCACTCTTTGACACATGTACAACAACAGTCACATGATGCATAAAACAAGATAAATAATGCATTCAAATAGTCAAATAATGAACAGAATCACTCAAGTAATGAACATATAAAAATATTCCATTCACTCTTAGACTCATGTACAACAGCAGTCAAATGAGGCATAAAACATGATAAATAATGTATAGAAATATCTACATAATGTACAGATTCAGGCTAGTTATGAACATAAAAATATTCCATTCACTCTTTAACCCATGTACAACAGCAAGCACTTGATGCATGAAACAAGTATATAATGCATAGAAATAGTTAAATAATGTACAGATTCATTAAAACAATTCACATATAAATATTGCATTCAAGTAATGACCACACAAACATTACATAATGTACAGATCCAGTCAAGTAAACACCAAGAACCATACTGTACACCACGCCGTACAATAATGTACAAATAATCCAAAAAATATACAAGCAAATGCAAGTAATTGCTCACCTGCAGCCTGGGTTGGTTGGCTTTTGATAGGCATGCCTCTCTTCGTCATTGCAGATCTGTGAGACGAACCACAAATCAAAATCGGATACGATTTTCACTACCAAATCGCTCAATAGACAATAGTAAACCAGTCATTGACTACAAACTTCAATAATGTACAGAACCATAACAAAATAAAAAACGATTCTAAGATTTATGAAAATTCTCGGTAAAAACGAGCTTGAAAAATGTGATATTGTTTGGGAGAAAACATTGAATCGTCGATCCGGCGGTGAAAATCGTCGATTAACACTGTGTATTACGAAAAACTGAAGCATTTAAACCCTACCTTGTTGTCGATTTGAACTTGATGGTTACGGGCGAAGGGAGTGTGGTTTCGGCTGTGATTCGCCGGCGGCTAGGGTTTGGAAAAGGGGGGAATTGAGGGAGACGAAATTTTGATTATGGGTTGAGGAGAGTGACGGTTGGAGTGAGAGGGGGAGTGAGTAGATGGAAGGTCAATGAAAATCCCGTTGAAATCTCGCTCATTCTGTTTTAATTCATTGTTGTTTTACAATTATACCCATATAATGCACAGAATGAGCCTAATAATGCAACACGGGATCATTAGTAAGCTTCTCATCCGGATCGTCCATCCCTCAAATCTAACGGTTCCAATTAAGAAGGAACTTAAATCTAAGGGAGGAAAAAAAGATTAACACTACCCTATATATATTATTCCTTTCCCCTCCATAATTCTCAAACAAATTCCAAACACAACAAGGGAGCTAGAAACCGAGAATAAAAAAAAGAGCAGCCTTGAAATCCCAACTTAAATCAAAACCGAAAGCCGAAAGCCGAAAGCCACACAGAAAGTTCAGGTAATCACCAATCCTTTTTTTTTAATCTTTCACGCATCATTCTTCATGAGAAAATCAACAACAAAACTCAAACATGATAGGAGTTGTCAATTGAAGAAAACATAATCTCAAGATTAAGTTTTGAAAATAATTTTTAGCATAAGCTATAATTCTTGGTAAATCATCAATCTGCTAAAACTAATTTGCTAATCCACAGTCCAAGAAAATGTAATTAAGAACTAAAAATAAGAACGAGAACTCTTTTGAAGAGAGAACTTAGCTTTAGATGGGGGCTATACGAGCAGCAATGATACGACACATTAATGTCATATCTTCCATATCTTTTATTTAGTTATCTTTTGATTCATAGTATCTTTTCATATATTGTTTTCTTGTTCCATAAGCTAGTATTCTAGTATTATAAATAGGGATAGGTTGTTATCATTTTATTCATTCAACCAATTAATGAAATTAATATTTCGCCCAACTTGGCTTGAATCACCAAACTCTAATTCTCTATCGACGCCGACGAGAACCTCTCTCGCGCCCAGCACCTCCTCTGCCGGACGTCTTCGCCGACCCAAACCTCTTGGGCGCTCGACTACCACGGCTTCGGTTTCTTGATTGTGTGGAATTCGAACGTTAAGGAAGGCTACCCTTAACAACTGGTGCTTTCATCGTGAGCTCACCCTCCACAACACCGATCGAACCATAGCTACGTCGCTGCCCGACGGAAATCCACCCGCGCACAGCAACTAGCCACACCGCTGCCTGACGAAATCATTCCGCACACCCTCCGCAGCACCACCATCACCACCGCATCTCACCCTCCATATTCTATCAATAAAAAAAGAAGATACCTTCTTCACCAAAAATAAAGTACCACCGATCACTGTCGTGCTTCACTGCCACCATTCAACGTCATCATGTCACGCAATTACATCGGAGTTGGACGGAGGGTTCAAATCAGCAATCCGCCGTGCAACTTTCCGGGGACGAGCGAGATTTCCTCCGCCGGACTAGAGAATATCATAGCCCGGTTTGACAAATTGGAGTTCAGGCTGGATTCGACGGATAGGCGGGTCAACAATCTGAAGACGCCGCGCATCCCTGAGCCAAAACCACGTCTCACACCGCTTGGATCCACCTGATTGTCGCCCACGGAAGGGATACTCACCCATCGGGTACCGCGATCGCGCGCAGGATGCTCAGGCTCGACCCGGCAGTGGCTACGCCGAGAGAAGCCACCTATTTAATCACGGAGATCAATGAATCCAACTAGGGGTCGATCGCCACCAGGTTCACGCAACGCAGCCGCACCGCCCGACGTGCTGGGACCGACCTCACCATCAGGAGGTGGTGCGAGCGCCGCGAGGCCAGTCCACCTACCACCAGCCCCGCCACACTTTCAATCAGCCACCGCGCTTGATCCTCCCGCCGCGGAACCGGTACGATCAGCCCGCGCGTGTGACTAATTAGACCCCGTACCAGCCTCCGCGCTCGCTTAACTGTTGGGGCCCGTCGGGATTGCACACGCAGCAGGGATACCCGGTAGATGACATATCTTTTGAGAGATTTGAAAGTGATAATCTATGTTGGGGGAGAAGGTCGTCTCTCTCTCATAATAGGTATATTTAGTGCTCAATATCAAGTCCAGTTATGAAGAAGAAAACTACTCCTGGTCTTCGTTCGCTTGGGAGTCGGTGTGAACTAGATTACCCAGTTAGTGTTGGAATAAGGGAGCAAGAAGGAGATGAAACATTTGATTCCTCGATTTTAGATGAGCAGATTGCAAATTCTTGTGTTGAAGCCAGACTTTTTGACTGCGTTGGTGGTCGTGGTACGTGCGAAGAGGAGCTTGATGATTTTGAGGACTCTGTATTAGAGACAACAGCAAAGAAGACCAAGGATCGTGATGCCGACAGTTGAGATACAAAATCTGTATCAAATGTTTCCATTAGATTGCCTAGTGAGAGTCATGGATCTAGGGAAGGTAGAGATGGCAGACCCGAAGACCGGCGAGTTTCATCTTTTGTGGAAATCTACCTACCGCGCAGCCCCGATATGAGTTAAGAGAATGAGGAAGAGGCATCGTTAGACGATGTAGAGGAGGACGATTACATTGAGGAAGTACCGAAGGTCATCGCCTCATTCCCTGTTATTCAAGTGCAATCAAAATCTATTGTTGAGAATTTTTGGGGCAAGAAAAGAGATGGTGCTTACACCGGTTCACACATAATTGCTAGTATCTATGTGGATTTGAATATCAGTGATGTTACAAGTATGAATCATCGATCAACATCGCTCGATACCGATGCAAGGTTGATCCCTCCGCGCAATGACATGCTGGATTCGAACATTCTTGGAGGCGTGGACAAGCTTGGCGTTGTGGCGTGGAATTTTGCCGGCCACATTGGGTCTCCTTTGTTGATTTTTTATGGTTGTGATGAAGGGAGACGTTCAACTGTTCGGTGTGCGTTTGATCCAGGAGGAGACGCCTCGCCGAAGCTTTTGCTTTCAACTCTCGTCGTTTTTTCTTGGTTTCCACCTTGAGGAAAATGTGGATTTTAACCGTGGGGAGTTGATATGAGACATTAATGTCATATCTTCCATATATTTTATTTAGTTATCTTTTGATTCATAGTATCTTTTCATATATTGTTTTCTTATTCCATAAGCTAGTATTCTAGTATTATAAATATGGATAGGTTGTTATCATTTTATTCATTCAACCAATTAATGAAATCAGTATTTCGCCCAACTTGGCTTGAATCACCAAACTCTAATTCTCTATCGTTGCCGACGAGAACCTCTCTCGCGCCCAGCACCCCCTCTACCGGACGTCTTCGCCGACCCAAACCTCTTGGGCACTCGACGACCACGACTTCGGTTTCTTGATTGTGTGGAATTCGAACGTTAAGGAAGGCTACCCTTAACAAGCAACTACAGCGGCAGCGGCTCAATCGCAATGGCGCCTAAGCGGGCAGCGATGCCGCTTACAGAGCGACTACATTATAGGACCACGAATAGGCAGCCGCGGCAGGTAGTGAACAGCAGCAGCGGCTGACAGCGATGGCGATTCCACGGCAGCAGCAGAGCACGACTGCGACGGCGGGCCTGTAAACGAAGACGGCGCTGCAATTCGCCGAGAGGGAGAGATACGTAGGCAATTTGTGGAGATTTTAAAGAAGAAACAGAAGGGGTGCATCTTTTGATACGAGTGAATGGGCTAGGACTTTCTTTAGTCTTATGCTGATAAAATTGAGATGAGCCTTGGGTTGAACTAATAAAAAAGAATCTGAGTGCATGCATTCTAGTTGTATTTTCTCAAGTTTGATGAGTATATTATTTTTCAAAAGGTCCTCCGCAAGTAAAGGTTGGAGTGAGGAAAATTCAAGTTAAAGAATTTTAAGAGAACTAGGTAGGCTTTCTTTTAAATAAACAAAATATCTTTTAAGTATACTATCAGTTATTTAAATTCGCAGTATGTTTTGTCTTGCCATGTTTTATTTTGAGCATTGCCTATCTGTTTGTCTAAAATGGGGTTGACCCTGCTAGACCAGTTTAAAGAAATCGAATTCGGGTTTGAGTCTGGGGTGAGTCCATACTCATGCTAGTGTACACCAGGGACCGCGCACCATCTTTCGAGTTGGCCGGTCATTGTGACCGTGGAATGTGGCCACATTCCCGGCACCAGGAGAAGGCTCAGATATGGTAATTGTTCCAGGAAAAATAGATCGCGATCAAAGTTTTTACAGAGAAAAGATTTTAGTGTTGTCGGGCATTTTAAATAAAACCTCGAGCTCACTCAGTGATGGCTTGACAAAACTAGTTTTATGGAAAAATATTTAGCGTGTGTCTACTGAGTATATCAAATACTCAGCTCTGCATGTGTTTTCCCTATGTGCAGGTTGAGCGGTGATGACGATGGGCGGTGTTGAGCAGAGACGGTATATGTTTTTTAATAGTGATTTGGATGCATTGTGTCTTCATACATGATGACATTAGCTCTTGGATGCTTCCACTAAAATAGTATTTCATTTGAGTTTATGTTATTGTCGAGATGATACTATGATTTTATTCAAGTTATTTCTACGATTTCGAGCCAAGTCCAATTATACAGTTGTTTTCCCTCTTCTTCCCTGCTTCTTTAATCCTCCACTAGTCGCGATCAACCGTTCTTTCTATCCTTAGAAAGGGCGGGCGTGACAAGCTCAATGTGGGCTTTGGTATCGCGCAATGTCAATCTTCTGTCGTTCCTCTCGCACACCGTCGTATGCACACCTCGGCGTGGGAGAGACCTTGCGGTTGAGCTTCCGACTTCATCTTCCTCGTTAAAGTTAGCCGCCCTCGGTCCTTCGTACTCTATAATCATGTTGTGCAAGATAATACACCTGTACATGATGTTGGCAATATTCTTTGTGTACCACAGCTGAGACGGGGTCTTCAAAATGTTGAGTCGGGCTTGAAGGACCCAAAAAGTTCTTTCGAAATCTTTCCGAGCAGCCTCTTGATGCTGCGCATAAAGAACCTGTTTCGAGTCTTTTGGCATGTTGAGCATCTTCAAGAAAGTCGGCCACCTTAGGTAGATACCATTAGCGAGATAGTACCCCATGTGGCATGGATGGCCGCTGACGGTGAAGTCAATCACTGGTGCTACACCATTCAAAAGATCATTGAAGAGGGGTGAAGAATAAAGCACGTTCAAGTCGTTATTGGATCTGGCCGCACTGAAATATTCATGCCAAATCCATAGGCGGTAGTCGGTGACCGCTTCAAGGATGAGCATTGGGCCGCAGCCTTTGTGGCCGCTTAAGTGTTGCACCCTCCCAGCATTCGGACAATTCTTCCACCTCCAATGCATGTAGTCAATGCTGTGCCAAGCATACCGGGAAATCCGTGGACTGTTTCGTGAAGATAAAGCAACCGTTTACAATATTCGGTGGTGGGTGCCCGAAGGAATTCATCACCGAAAGTAGAACGAACGAAGCAGCAAAAATTTTTGAGGCATAAGATTCTAGTTGACTCCCCCACATGCAAATACTCGTCAAACATATTAACCCTTTTCCCGATAGCAAGTTGTCGGATGACACAAGTACACTTTTGCAACGACGAGAGACTTTGCCGACCGGGTGCGTCTGTACGTGATTGGAAGTATTCAACACGGATGGACAATGTGTTGACAATAAGCAAAACAAGCGTTTTGACATGCGAAAACGTCACCGGAAGTAATCTGCCAGAAACCGTGGCTCGTCGGTAAAATAGTCGCGAACGAGCCTTTCGTGGGCTCCGCCCCGGTCACAAGGGATGTAGCGGCGATTTGATCTCGTTGGTCGAGGAGGGGCGTTGGTAGCGGCGACATAGGCTTCATAGGCGGCACAATATTGTTGATAGTATTCTTGTTCTTCATGCTCTACTTTCGCAATGATCTCGTTCGGATCCATTTTTGAATTTAGAGTGTTTGAGTGAGAGAGGGTTCAATCGGTCTGCGAGTTCTTGCATGCGGTTAAAACACTTCCTCTGGATCAAACGACCGTTATCCTCTTTATCAGTCTGCGTTATTCTTACTTCATTACATAGCGTGCGCGAATGCCAAGAAAATCAGCTTTCAGCCCTCGTTTTTAAAGCAACCAAGCTACAAAACCAGAGTAGATAGCATCCATGGAGCATCTATTTCAACATACACTTCAAATGTAATGATATAAATATAATATTGTGTTATTCTCTCATTAAGGATCAATGGTTATTGATGGAGTCCATCAATTCTGCATTCACTTCTTGCTAAAAAATTCTTCTAAATTTACAAAAATGTAAGTTTCTTTTTTTTTTTGTTAAATAATGTGTAACTACTTTGATCCTTAATTCAGTTATTCAACATCGCTATGTTTAATGGTTGTTTGAAGTCAATACATCACTCTCTCATCGCAGACTACTAATATCTATGCATTCTCTATGAGTATTATTTTGGATCAAACGGTCGTTTTGGTCCAACAAATGTCCGGTATGCACAATTCAATTTTGATGGAAATAGACAAGCCGAGCCAGGTTTGAAAATTTGCACAACCCTTTAAGTTAATGATTTTATAGACTAAGTTTAAAAGTTGCAATAAATACCAAATTTTGTTCAAAATTATACACTAATATTTTGACCAATACCCCTAATCTAATCAGAGTAACAATTTTATTTATTTATTTATTTTGTGTTGATTATATATACATGTATTAGAGTTAACTACGATATTTTGATTGAAAATAGCAATAATATAAAAGAATTGAAATACTTAGAGTACCTTTTTTCCTCTTCTTCTTGTACGTATATGAATACGCTTAGTGCCACCAATGTGTAGGCTTGTATGAGCAAGTTTTTCTTGTTCTTTTCTTCAACTTTAAACTAAATTTAATTCCATATATAAATAAAAAAATCGTTGCAAGATTCAATTTTAAAACAGAATATAATTCCATAAATAAATAAAAAATTATTCAACTTTAAACTAAATTTAATTCCATAAATCAAACAAACAGTCGATGCATAATTCCACACCTTCCAAAGTATATAAATTTTTTTCATAATATTGTCACGTTATAACACAATAAAATAGGGATATTGATCCTTAAAATTCCAATAAACTTTAAATTTAGTCTTAAATATCATCTACTTTACTAGTTGTATGAATTACCCAACCCAGCCTGGCCTATCTATTTCTGGCAAAATTAATACCAACTTAACATGACGTATTATGTTGTGGGCATATGACTTTCCGCTGATCCAAGTCATCAATTTAAAATTAAATTTTTTATTTTTGTAATATTCATTTTTGTATATAACTTTCTCTCTTCGCTCCCAACCCGTCTTCACCGTCGGACCCATGGGAGTAGATAGCTCATGAGGACATGGGGCAGATAGTAGATAACAATAATTTGCTATCGGAAAAAGACACTTCAATAAAATAAACTAAAATGTAGTATCGATTACTTTGCTTAAGTTTCTTCCTCGTACATACAGTAATATACTCCATAAATTTATTATTGTTTGCCACACACCACAAAGAGAAAATAATGTAGTTTGTCTAAAATAAGTGTTTATTTAGAAATTAGTAGTGTTGTTCAATGATATAAGAGCCGACGCGCTTAACTATCGCATTGCACAATGCCAGCGTCATCGGCTTGTCATATATCCCGACCAGCAACGCCTGATTCGTCTTCTTCACCACGATTCCACTGGTGCCCTAACAAATAGAAAAATAGTACTTTGGAGAAAACAAAAACTTAAAAGAAAATCATACTCCCATTACAAAAATAAAAATTGACCGGAATGCTGATGGACAATATGGCTAAATCATAACGATGAAAAAATATACTCCCTTCGTTTCTTTGTGTTGATCATTTTTCTATTTCGCAAAGTTCCTTTATAGTTGAGTCATTTCTATATAAGGTATCATTAACTCACTTTTTCTTTCTTCCCTCGTTCTCTCTACTTTTTTTTCCTGTTAATTTATCTACTAACTTTATTGAATATCCATTTCTTAACCACCGTGGAAAAAGAGGTGTCTCAACTATGAAGAAATGAGAGAGTATTACATGTATTTTATAATTATATATGATGCGATTATATTTGATGGAAAATTGCGATGATATAAAGTATATTACCTTTTGTCCGTTTATTACATCTTCTTCTTCTACTTGTGTAACTTCATACTTAGTGCCACCAATGCGTAGGCCTTTTTGAACAAGTTTTTCTGGTCTCTCAAACGCTTTCATGATTTCGACTATTTCTTTGACTTTAAACTGAATTTAATTCCATAAATTAAACAAAAGATCGTTGCATAATTCAACTTCAAAATAAATTTAATTCAACAATCAAAAAGACAATCATTGCATAATTTCACACCTTCCAAAGTATTTCAAGTAAAATTATAGTTTTTCCTAGAATTTTCAAATTTCGGCTGTAAAGATAATGAATATAAATTTCGGCTGTAAAGATAATGAATATTATGAATTAGTATCTCAAATTGATGACATATAGTTGAGTTATTTGTTAAGTTTATTGAGAAAAAATGATAAAATTAATTGATAATTTTATCCTCATAGAATCTTTGAATGTAACATTAGATACATGCGAGACAAATCAAATCCATAGGAAAATTTTAAAAAATTAATCTTCCAACTACATTTAAATTGTAAATTAGAATTTGATCAAAATTTATAACAATTTTTGTTTTACCAATTTACCTAATAAAATAAAGTAATGCTAGTACCATATAGACCTCTTTCCAAAACCTTAAATGTCAATATATCCAACGATCCATTTCCTACGATTTTTCATATTCTATCACAGAAAACTAAGAAGGTGAAATAGAATTAGAGAGATAAGGTGACGAACCTTGGGAAATTGGAGCTATGAGCCCAAACGTCACCGTCGTGGCTAATGATAGCTGCTGAAGTCATTTTTTTCTCATCCCTAATTCGTCTATAAATCTCTGCCACATCATTTTCTGCTTCAAAAACAACCTAAATCAATACAAAAAATTTTGATTTTTACTTAGATATTCTCAATAAGCTTGTGATTTTCCTTTGCATTTATTTAAATATTTATATGCGAGTATAAGAAACTTACGTCGAATTTAAGGTAATTTATGTTCGCTAGAATCATATTCCGATAAAATTATAATCTCTAAGATATTATTTTCTATGACAAACAAAAGATCTTAGAAATATCCGAGTGTACTTATATATTATCAAAGTGATCTAAAATATATGATTTTATATTTCAATTTCAAAAATTATTTAACTGATCATATTACAAAGTATAAATTTAATGACAATTATTTGTTGTTTCGTAAATTAAATACTAAAAAGTAAGTATTTTGTAGATCATATTATATCGAACAAATTATATATTTAGTAAAAAAACTATATAGAACTCTTACTAGATTATTTCATAGATTAAATTATGTAGATTAGTTCGTAGATCAAATTATATAGATTCTTTCCTAGATCAAATTATGAATTTCGTAATATATTTTTTAGAGGGAACATTTTTAATGGTATGTAACTTTGTCAAACTACCATTTTAGGTCCGTGAACTTTAAAATATCATTTGAGGTCCGTCAATTACGAGTTAATATCAATTGAAGTAGTACTTTTTACCTTTTGCAAGTTTTTCCGGACGAAAATACCCACAATGCCTTGAAGGGCAATTCCGGCAATTATTATTGTAATTAAAAATTAAATAATAAAGGAATAAAGTGAATAAAGTGATAAAACCAACCCAAACCACCACTCCACTAAACTAAACTAAGAACCAAGTGTGTTTGTGACGGAATTAGGAGATTTGAGTGTTGGGAGCTCCTATTTCAGCCCTAGGAGAGAGCTGAAGTCTGTTGTGTGCCAAGAGCTGGAAACCCCTCCTTCCTCCTTCTCTATTTCCATTTATAGGAAGGCGTGAGTTCTTCATCCCTAGGGCAACCGTCTTTGAAAAGTCTTTCCTACACTTTGCCTTGGGGATCTCTCTTGTGTGACGCTCAATCTCCTAGTGGGGGTGCTCCTGCTGCATGCCATGTGATCTAACTTGAGCCGTTTGCGCAGCAAATTTGACTCATTCTCCTTGATCCGTTCGTCCGCCCAGTTGATCAGTTCATTCTTGAATATGTCAGACTTTCACACACACCTGTCTCACATTTGCACGTTAGATCACAAGAAAGGGTGTAGTTTTATTACTGAACACATGCATGAAACGAGCCTTATCAAACTGCTCACACTTAAACCATACTTGTCCTCAAGTATGAAAGACAAGAAAAAGAAAGAAGGCAAGTTTCAATGCATGGTTCTTATTCAATGCATTATAAAAACAGATATAAAGCATGTAAGAGCTCTTGGAAAAGGAAGCAACAAACATACTGAAGAACATAAACACATAGAAGGAAAATGATGAACTGGTTTACACTTTTGGCAATCGTCCCCACAAGATTAAGGTTTCTCAGATTTCTTTCCCTCCCCCTTTCTACCTAATCAGCTTGTCCGTTTGTTAAGATAGCTCTTATCTTTTCCAACTGTTGGATTCACTCAATCCTCACCAGAATTGTTAGGACCATTCTCTCATGCTTTTGCCATACTATTGATGCTGCGAGAATCACTGACTTGGGATAATTCCTTAAGGTCTTTGATCAGGTTATAATGGGGCTAAAGGGTTGTTATTTGAGATCAGGTGAGAATCCTAAGGGGTTCTAAGTTCATAGCAGATAGTAGACTTAACTTTATGTGTACATGTGAACTTAGAGACAGAACTAGGACAACCTCCCTATTTATTCGTACTATTTCCCAAATGTGATCATTTTTTTCTTGGCCATTATAGCTATATCATTTTTTATATTTTTTATTTTTCGGGCCAGGTTACGTGATTCCTGCCCTTCTGCTTTTTTTTGAGATATATATTTTGTGTGGTTTAAGTTGCAATGAACCTTCCCTTTCTACTAAAACAAAACTCATTTTCTTTGTTTTTTTTCTTTTTGTGTCCATGTACTTCTCATCTCTCTTTTTTTATTTTCTTCACCGGATCAGCCTATCCTTTCTACCCCAATTTGGTGAGTTGCCTCAGCTTTGCCCCTCTGTTCACATGTAGGTAAAACAATGGCTTACAAGGGAAATGTTAAGTGTTTAGGCTTCAAGTGTGCAGACTAGGGAGTGCCATACAGTGAGGCTGGTCATGGTTCGAAAGAATTTGGCTCAACTGGTTATTCCCAGTGTCTTTAGTCCATACTGCCTTATGTCATATTTCTCATATCAATGGTAGTCACTCTATTTATCTAACAGTAAAAAGTGTTCTACTCTAGGCCTTTGCTCACATTTTAGAGGGGCTCACAGAGGATCTAGATTAAAGCATTTCTATCGTTCTCACTTCATCCAAACTCATTTCGATTTATTGAAAGAGTGAATCTCACAAATCAAAATGTATCTTCTCTTCAATCACTCTTACTAAGGGAATCTTGCCTTTATTTCTCTAAACCAGTTCATCTCCAAAAAAAAGGTCCTAACTAAACATGCATTCTTCAAAAACACTGGCTGTACTGACTTTCCCCCCCCTCCCACTTTATTTCAGCTTGCCCTCAAGCTAACTTGATGAAGTGGAAAACAAGGTGGTCAGTGTTTAGGCAGAGAAGAAACACAAACTTCTCACACTTAGACCAAGTAGTGGGCTAAGTGGGAGAAGGTAACACAACACAAAAGTACATCAACAAGCATGCCAAACGTATATACAGACAAAACTTCTCACACTTAGACCAAAAAGTGGGCTAAATAAGAGAAGGACAACACATGAAACAGAGGCAAGGGTTAACATATTTACAAACAAACTTCTCACACTTAGATCAAACAATTGGCTAAGTGTGGAGAAGATCACACATCAGCATAACCACAGGCATATTTACAAATATACAAGGGAACAGATAGAAATATGCTCTAGAAAAACATAAACTAAAACCAGAAAGTAAAGTTACTTGTTCGTCTTAGTTTAGCTTTTCTTTTGGCTCCCTTGGGAGCCTGACCCCTTTGCTGACTTGGCCCTCTTGGCCGATGATGAGGCCAGTTTTGCAGCAGGTGGTTGGGTGGTGGTATCCTTTCTCTTCCTCAATATTCGAGCAGGGGTGGTGTCTGGACTAGCTTCTTGCAGTTGGTCCGTTCTTGAGGTAGAGGTGGCAGATAAGAGCTTCTGGGCTGTTAAATTGTTTGTCTCGGCTAGGGTAGTCATCCTCTCCATAAGAGAGAGGGCTTTGGTCATGTTCTCAGTTTGAAGCTCAAGAAACACCCTTTGCTTCTCATTCGCTTCGCCGAACTTCTGAAGAATGAAGTCCATAATCCGCTGCCACTTTTTTTCCGTAGTATCTGGTTGTGCTTCGGTAGGATGCGGTTTTTCCTCAAGAGGAGCTTGTTTCTCCTTAGTCTTCATAAGCTTGTCATAGTCCTCGCGATCCACCTCCTCTTCTTCTTCTCTTTGCCCGGCTTTGTAAAACACCAGCGCCCCCCTCCCCCTTTCTCATAAGAATGCCAATGTCAATGAAGTAGGTCGTATCAAACCACTCGGGGTCGTCACACATTGCGATACAGGATTTATGGACCGTGAGCTTTGGCATAATATTCCTTATCAAATATGTCCCAAGTTAGTGGCAGGCATACAAGTGACGGACGGGGGAGACAGACAATTTTTTGGCAAGAATGAGCTAGCCAATACCAAGATGGACTTTAACCCTTTTGACCATACATCTCATAAAATAAACTCGACCATGGTGATTGTAGTGTTCGTTTGACCAAGAAGATTGTGGGCCAGGAAAACATGGGCCATTCTAAAAACGGCAGCAATCTCCTTCACGGTAGACACGCTGGTCTTGAACGGATCTGCCCCTTTTGCCCCAATCAGGCTGCATAGTTCCTCCAAGTCGAACCCTTTAATGTTCAGGGGTTGGCCAATCTCCCAGGAAGACCAATCTCCAGTCTTATCCTCCTCGGAACTCAACAATCCCAATCTTAATGACCTCTCTTTGAGGGTCATAACCACTTTCGGATTAAAGACTCTGAAATAGATGGACACCTTGTCCAGGTCGATAGTATACTCGAAGTAGAAAGATGTGAAGAACTCCTTCGCAAGGTTAACTGGCACCTCACATGGCGCATGCTCCAGCAGCTATTCGAACTCGATGACCTTAATGTATTCTAGGAAATCCTCCCTGACTCATATTCTAGGAAATCCTCCCTGATCTTCCTTCTTGACTTCGCCGTCCTTGCTTCCATCACCCTCCCAGCACAAATTTTTCTCAGCTTTGGGTCTTTCAAATAGACCATAGCCTCCAGCAGCTTTTGATCTAATTCAACCTCCATCATTTCATAGGTTCCGACATTCTCCTCGTCGTTACTAGCTTTCGTCTTCTGTTCTCCCCTCCTCTCGTCCTCGGTCTCCTCTTCCGTGCAGTGGGTTGTTTTGGTAGGAACGGTAGCGAACTCTCGGATAACCACGCCCAATGATGCCTGCTTCAACTTCCTATCCTTGCTAGGGGTAGCCACTTGCTTCCCCTTTCTTTTCCTCTCCGCGGCTTCTCCCTTTGCGGCTGTCAAGATTGCAGCCTCCTCCCACAAGATTTTAGGTTCTTCCGAATCAAGTCTTCTTTGTGTACGGCAACTCCGTCTAACTGCTTTCACATCAAGGGTTTGCTAATCATCGTTTGACCCTTCATCATCCACATTCACCACTTCCCTGTCTCGCCCGGTGGATTTCTCCTCAACTGACTTCTGGACTTTATCCCCTACTCCTTAGAGAGTATCCTCTTCTTTTTCTCACTGAAGGCACCAGTGCTTCTCTCTTCTTGATTCCAAGCCGTAGAGTCTCCAGCGGGGGATGTGAGGCTTCGTGTGTGGGTTCTTCAAGAGTTTGTATATTTGGTGTTCTAGCTAGCATGGTGGAGGTGGTAGGAACTTCGAGAGGAAGTGGGTTGGGACGAGCTTCCTCCTTCTTGATCTCCTCGGCCATGTTGGTGAGGAAATCGCTTACCTTTCTGGTGGGGCTGAACTTCCCCATCATATCTGTGATGATCTTAAGGTATGATTCGCCTACGGACGTCTCCTTTGGCTGAATCATTCCGGTGACTGGCAACACCATTGATTGAGGGGTCGGAGGTGTCAAGGTCTCTGGTGGAGGGGTGGAAGGAATCTTTCGCACGAGGAGTTTGGAAGAGGGTTTCTGGGACTGACCGGAAGCTGTTGATTTGTCCATGGATGGAGGTGGTATTGAGTGACTTAGCCGGAAACTGAGAGAAAGGAAATTTAGAATTTTGTTAGGCTTGTGAGTGTTAAGAGATGCAAATATTGACTAGGAGAGAGAAAGGTGTGATAAATAGAGGTGGAAGAAGAATAGGGAACGGTTGTCGTGACATCAGCACCCGTTCACCTTCCTGCGCCAATTTTGAAATTCAAAATTTCTACGATTCCCCCCTTTTTACCTCCTTCAGTTAAAGACAATTTTGCCAGTAAGTTTCTCTTTCTCACTTATTCTGTCAAATCCTACTTCAAAATGAGAGAAACAAAATAAGGAATTTTGAGGAGTACTAGTCAGAGAATTTCTTCAAGAATTTAAAGATTTCGCGTTGAAACTAAACTCTGTATCAGATACATCCAAAATTTTTGAAAATTATTTTTTCTATTTTCTGAAATAAATTAGTTTGGGATTTTCTTAAAAGAGAACAATAAATAAAAACTTTATTCCAAATTGCGGACAATTCTTGGAATCCACTTGATCAAGCACCCTGCCCATACATACGTACTGAGCTGAGCATGTAAGTCTCGAGGGTTGTTCACAACTATTTATTACTTGATCCGGCTAAGTATGCGTGGTGAGGTTTCTCCCACTGCGCACACTACCGACTTATATACCATTTTCTCGCTCAGATGGATTAGTAAGAGAAGGTTATAGAGCATGATACTTCCGTGAAACTTTGCAATTCCTAGGATGTGGTGGATCGATTCGCTTGCAAGTTGACCCTTGCTTGTTTGAGCTTGATTGATTTTGAATCCTACCAAGACTGGGTGAGTAGTACTTTCCACCCTGCTTGTAGTCATCGCACCTTTGTGCACATTTGTCGGCAGCTTCGTTCCCTCTTCACAGTCTTCCATCCTTCGGTTTCTGCCGCCATCCCTGCAGTTAACTGGACCAAGTGATGTTAACGTTTCTTTCAACTTCATCAGTTCATAGGTCGGTGATCTGTTGGGGAATTTCCCTTTAACTGGAGACCTGAGACAACTTTTCTTCTAGCAGTTCTTCCTGTCCATTTATTCTTTCGAGGGTACATCACCATCATGGTTTCCCGTTTCTTCTTATGATTCTTGTAGGTTCCTTGAATATTCCTCTTTTCCCTTGGGCGCAACCTATGGTCAGAAGGGTCTTTCCTCTTAGGCGGCTTGGGCCATGGCCTCAGTTGCTTGCAGTGGATTAGCTTCGCCACTTCTTTTTCAGTTCTTTCATCTTCTGGGCTTGGCCCTTCCTCTTCGTAGCATCCACCTAGAGCGGAGGTGGTTTCTCTACCGGTGCATTTTCTCCTTCTCTTGAGGTTCATCACTCACCTCCTCTGGCACTTGCTGTGACAGTTCGTCCTTGAGAGGTGCGGCGATCGACTTGTCCCCTGCTTGGGACTCCTCATCCGCTGGTTCGGCCTCAACAGTTCTTACCACTTCTTGCTTCTCCAGTGGTATTTCCGACTCTTGCTCAGCATTCGTCGGCCCCTTCTCTTCAGGTTGGCTTACAACTTCTTCATCTACCATCCGCTCATCCCCCTAAAACTTGCTCTGTCCTCTTGTATCCCCTTCATAATATCGGCTAGTTAAGAGACTTGCTTGATCAGTTTGTCCATGCTGGATTTCTGTTCATCGTATGTGTGCTGCATTTTCAGCGTTAGTTCGTCATTTGATTTTAAACAACGTCTCATGATCTGCTGGGATACGATCAATCCCTCGATCCTTTCCTCTGTATAATCTGCATGATAATTTCCTTTCCGATGGCAGACCAACTCCATTGAGGTGGGGCTCTACTACTCTCCCGTTCTCCATGATGGGGGTATTCATGTTGGTACACATCCACCTGCCCCCCGGGATTCCAACTCGTGTTTGCATTCCAAATCTCACTCCTGTTCTAGCGGTGACTCATTTGGTCAGTCTGGGGTTGGGCCTTGATTGAGGAAGCTTGTGGGTGATTTGTTTCGAGCTCTGACTGGAACTCCCTCTCAAGCTTATTTGCATTACTTTGGGGCAGAGTGTCTGATGCATCATCGTAGCCCCTTTTTGCATTTAGAAGCTTCTCCAAGACGATCTTGGCCTTACTCAACCGGAGTTAGGAAAAACTTCCCCCGATTGATGTATTCACCATGTCCTTGTTTTTCGCATCCATCCCATCGTAGAACCTTGAATAGATCTCCACTTCCAACATATTGTGGCCAGCAAGTCTGGCTTAACATATATTGCTTCTTGCCTAGAGGTGTTGGAGATAGCATGGGTTGGCTTGTTCTCAACGTGGGCATAGAGTAACCCTATCTCCGGATCATCTCCCTGATCGCCAACCATGGTAGTTTCTACCTCGTTTGGATCAGCCATTGATTCAGATGGACTCTCAGAGGTGATGTCCTGGTTTCTTTCTCTGATGGCATCCGAGTCAGTCAGTTGGCTGGGAGGTGGTCTTGGTTGGGCAATGACTGGTTCCACTTCTCCCTCTGGTTGCCTCTTGAACTCGGTTCCTTCCTACAGAGGAAAACAGAAAACAACAAAAAGTGTGTTTACAAGATTTACACTGATTTTCTTAAAGATTACCTGAGATGCTCCGCCCATCTAAGTGTTACTCTTCCCCTGTCGACCCCTTGGTCCACACCAGCGGGTTAACTTCATCTGGACCAATCGGCAATTGCTCATCATGGACATGAGTTGTTGTTAGCAATCTTGGGTGACTTAAGCTGTCTCTGTTCCAACTAAAAACTCAAAAAGGAAGAAAAGCAAATTATCAACGATATTTGCACCAAAGTGTCTTGTAACAAATGTATAAAGAACGCCATCCTCCCCGGCAACGACACCATTTGAAAGAGGCGTTTTCCTACTCTTCATCTCTTTGTCTTTGTGTCGTTAATCTTTCCCTCGCTGAAACCTCGAGCTTGCGCTGGGTGTCGCATAATGACCAAGTCGTGACACCAAACGGACACAGGCGAAGGATTTTGTCTGTCACTTGCACGTGGCCTGTGAACGAATCCGATGGGTAATCTAGTTGATCAATTTGACATATTTCACCCCACAATACTACTATTTTAGTAAATCATGTTGCGGACAAGAGCTTGCCTTTCAAAGAGCTTGCGAACGAATCCGATGGGTAATCCAGTTGATCAGTTGAACGAATCCGATGGGTAATCCGACTCATGTTGAGTATGCGAATGGAGAGACTCAAGAGCTTGCCTTTCAAAGACCTTAACTCACAATACTACTATTTTTGTAAAAGGAAGCAAGGGCCCACAGAGAGGACATGTTCTACTTTTGTTGCGGACAAGTTGGGGATGGCTATTGCCACGCTTCACTACAGTGGGTTAAGTTGAGTTTAGTAAGGGTGTGACAAACTGAGAGATTCACTAAGCTAAATTGATCAACTCATTCTAAACTGTGGACTTGTACGACGTTTTCCTGAAATAGCCAAACATCATAAAGGTAACCGTGTCAAAAGTCTGCAAAGTGTACGATAAAGTAAAACTTTACTAAAAAACTTATCTACTTTAACAAGTCAAATCAAGGAATAGAGTAATTCAGAGTTGTAGGGAAATTCATCATAACAAACTTAGCATGAAAGAACAACTCATGAGACTAACAAATAACTCTAAATCAAACAAATAGCAACAACTGTAACTACGTAAACACACTGACCTACTCATACTCATGCAGAAAATAGAACGAAACTTCAGATCTACGATTACCGAAACGAATCAAACACGATCATATCTTCGATCTACGTAATCACGCTCAGATCTACACTACCTAGCTGCAAATAACCAGATCTAAACGTTCCAACATATTCCACACATGATTACTTCACAACTAAGCAGGATTCATAGACAACAGATCAGATCCAACATATTGAACGAAAACAGAACACTTGAGCTAAAATGAATAAATCATGCACAACATTAATCATAAATCAAACATAGATCAGAGAGTTCATGCAATAATAAACAAGCCTTTAACGTGAACCAAGATCGCTAAACTAAGATTACTGTATCAAACATCCATAGTCGGCAACATCCAAAGTGAACTGAAAGTGAACAAAAACCAAAAGCACAAATTGTTTCATCACCCCTTCTCGAGCCGGAATTACAGAACCAAATGAATAAAGTGATAAAACCCACACCAAACCACCACTAAACTAAACTAAACTAATAACTAAGAGTGTTTGTGACGGAATTCAGGAGATTAAGTGTTGGGAGCTCCCATTTCAGCCCTAGGAGAGAGCTGGAGTCTATTGTGTGCCAAGAGCTGGAAGCCCCTATGTCCTCCTTCTCAATTTCCATTTATAGGAGGCGTGAGGTCTTGATTGTTAGGGTTTTGTATACTAGAAATCACCTTTCGAGTGATTGGATACTGTAAAACTCTAATTGTTATTTTCCAATAAATGCAACAGATTATTTTTTGACATAATGTTGTTATGTTTTACATTTAATGGTTGTGCATATTTAAATGTATAAGCAAACGTAACAAAGTCTAAGTCTTTGTTTTAGTAGACCGGTTGTGGGCGTCGTCCAATTTAAGGTAACACGGTCAGTTCTAAACAAAGAAAAATAAGAATTTTACAACCTAGATAGGCCTAGACTACCTATCGTGAAAGGTTGCAATGTCAGTCTGATTATTTCTAAGCCTTATTGAAATAAGATGACGTTGGTGTGGTATAGCACTGAATGGATCTAACAGCAAGACGAGTCTTTATGCTATCTACTGAAAGACGAGGTCTTGATAATTAATTTCTTAATCAATGTACGTTAGCATTGAGCATATGATATTGAGTATCTACTACTTTAACTTACCAAAGGTGCGGGTTTTTCGTCACCCAACGATCCAGGTATATTGGGTAGTGGCGATCATTATCTAGCGGTGCTAGAATTGTTATTACGTTGAATCGTGCGCGAGGAGAGTCTTGTTTGATAACATCCACAAGAGGAGCTCGAAACAAGGTTTTATTATTCGGAATCTAGCTAGTTGGAGTTTAATTACTCTATGAATAATAAATAAGAGTTTCTTGCTAAGTCAACTCTTAGAGATTAAAATATGTTAATTAATTAAGTCCATAGCAGACAATAATTAATTAATGGATGTTTCTATCTTAAATTAAATACAATTAAAGGAAACCCGGAATACTTGTAATTTCGGATTTGGAAGGCAGTGCAATATTACTTCTGTAGTGGCTGCGTGTAATATTCCAATATTAACTTATATTAAATTGTGGTTTCAATTAATTAGTAAAAAGTTAATTGGGTGAGGCTTGTTCCAAATTCTTCCTTAAGATCCCTGACTGGGCCCAATATGTTACTTAATATAAATAGGAGAATAAAGGAGACAGAAAAAACTTTTTATTCTATCAAATTTTCGTCCCCCCTCTAAGAAAGAGAGAGTTCAGAATTTTGCCTTCTCCGTGAGCTGAGTTTTGTCTTCATTATTCAAGTCCTAGTACGTTGGTGAGATTTGCCCACACAAATATCAGCGTATAGTCCGGAACACCAGTCAGAAGATCCGAGGTCGAGTATTGAAGATCTTCACGTGGAGACGGAGCAAGCCATCATCGATTCTTGATTGAATCAACGAGGTAAATTGGCTAATTCCGTAGTAAGCATGTTTTTAGGGATTCTATATGCTAAAGCATGTTTTAATTAAAGTTATGAGCTTGATACATGTGATAATTACACGAATAGAATTTGTCTAAATAATCTGCTAAATAGATCAAATTTATGTGATCGGTACATTAATGCACGCTTCCGCTGCCAGATCCTTCATTGATCCCTAGGGCAACCGTCTTTGAAAAGTCTTTCCTACCCTTTGTGTTATGAATTAATCCGTAACGGTAGCAAGGGGGTGAGATTCGTCGGATAAAGGTCCTTCGCAGAGATCGATCTCCGTCGAGCAACCAAAGTAATTGCGAGATGATTAGGAAATTTCTGATATATTGATTTATTCTCTCAATACACTGAATCCCTATTTATATATCTAAGGACCCTAGGTTTGGTTCGACTCGATCAGACCGGGAAAGAACCAACAAGAAAACCTGGCACGGAGCTTATAATTACACTCGACTCAAAATATAAAATAAATAAGTCCATAATATAAATATTCCTCAAAATAATAAAAAACTTAAATACTAAACTAGCGAGAAACAAAATCTCCAAACTTCACTGGTTGCTTGGATTGCCTCTTCGGTCTTTCATCTTTTCTCGACTCCACTTCTATCTAGCCTCTCCGACCCTTCTTTCCACGCGTTCCCTCTGCTCCCTTTCTTGCCACGCTGCTCACATTGGTAGCTTGAATCGCCGGAGCGATGATTGGCGATGATGGAACGGCACTCGTATCAACTTCCCCCCGGTTAAGAGGCTCCTTGTCCACAAGAAGTTGCGGAAAACGCCGACGCACTGCCGACACAGGCTCCTAGGTAGGTTGACTTTGCGACGCTCCCGCCCATTCCACCAACACCTGATCGACGGCCTGATCTCCTTGCAGGGCTACACGGCTGTCCAGGACCTTAATTGGTCGGAGGATCGGCCTACTACCCAGAATATCCCCAGGCAGGTCACCCTCAAAGGCCGTGGAACTCCCTTCCACAAATGGTTTGAGTAAACCGACGTGAAACACGTCGCGTATTCGCGCTCCCTCCGGCAGCTTCAAGCGGTATGCCACCGGAACAATCCTTTCAATCACCTCGAAAGGTCCGTAAAATCATCGCGCAAGCTTCGCCGACAGCGGTTTAGCCACCGAATGCTACAGATACTGCTGTAGCTTAAGGAGAACTTTGTCCCCTACCTCGAAATTGACATCTCTGCGGTGTTTATTTGCTGAGGTTCGCATACGTTGTCGTGCCCGTTCTAGATTCTTTCTTAACTCGACCAAAAGCTCACCTCTCTGGCGAATCAACTCCATGGTAGGCGGGTCATGACTTTTGACTGACGGTTGAGCAGCCACCAAGGGAGGAGGTTCTCGGCCATAAAGCGCACGAAAAGGGGACGTGCCCAGGCCCTCGTGGTGGAAGCAGTTAAGAGCGAACTCCGCCCACGGAAGGAAATCCGCCCATTTAGTAGGATGGTCTGCAACGAAGGTCCTCAAATACTGCTCGAGCCCTCTATTTCGAACCTCAGTCTGCCCATCGGATTGAGGATGGTACGCCGTCGAGAAGTGTAGTTTAGTACCACTGAGAGTGAGCATATTCTCCCATGCCTAGCTCAAAAACACAGGATCACGGTCTGAAACCAAGGTTTTAGCGAACCCATGGTGTTTAACCACCGTTTCAATAAAAAGACGAGCCACACGCATCGCATCAAAGTGGGCAGGTAAGGGCGCGAAGTGCGCATACTTAGATAAACGGTCTACATCCACCATGATAGTAGTGTACCCTTTCGAGAGTGGCAGACCCACCACAAAATCCATCGAGATGTCGTCCCAAACCTGAGTTGGAATAGGGAGTGGCTGCAATAAACCCCCATGTTTCTGCGTGGAATACTTGGTGGTCTGGCACTCCAGACAAGCCGCCACGAAACGCTTGACATCACGCCGCATACGCGGCCAATAAAATGCATCGCCAACCGCCGCAACGTGCGATCAAATCCAGGATGGCCCGCTTGGGGAGTGTTGTGATATTCGAACATCAATGCCTCTCAGAGTGGGGGAAAACTTGCCGACGAGTACTCTACGGCCACAATAGATCAGCCCGTCATGGAAAGCTAATTGGGGATCAGCTAGTCCCCTCTCAATCTGTCGGCGTAAGTCGCACAACGGAGCCGACAACGCTGTCTCATCCACCAATAATCGCATGATATCTGGAATGGGGTGGGCCATAGCGCTTAGCAAGGACCGTCAGGCTCTATTTCTTCGTCGCGTCGAGACAGGGCGTCCGCCACCCGATTCGCCGCCCCCGATTTTACTCAATGCTGAATTTATACCTCATCAACTTCCGGACGTAAATGTGCTGCTCGGGAGTTTGTATCACTTGTTGCAGCAATTCCCAAAGACTCTTCTGATCGGTTCATATCACAAATTCCCTGCCTAGGAGATATTGTCTCCATTTCTGGACGGCCTCGACAATAGCATACAACTCCTTGTGGTAGGTGGAAGCACTGCGCCTACGCGGTTTCAACTTCTTGCTAAAGAAAGCCAACGGGTGGCCATCCTGCATCAGCACTGCTCCCACACCAAAGTCCGAGGCGTCCATTTCCATATAGAATGTGTGCGAAAAATTCGGGAGGCGAAGCACTGGTGCCGCCGTCATAGCCCGTTTCAAAGCCTCAAAGCTGGCAGATGTTGCTTCTGTCCAAAGAAAAGCATCCTTTTTCAGAAGGTCCGTTAAAGGTGCAACGATAACCGTGAGGCCCAAAAATCCCCGAAGTTGCTTGACTGTTACAGGCGTCTGCCAAGCCACCATCACCCGAAGGTTGGAAAATGCAATTCATGGCTGCCTGAAATGTTGAAGGAGCGTTAGTCAAGCCAAACGGCATTACCAAAAATTCAAAGTGCCCATCATGGGTACGAAAGGCCGTCTTGTATGTATCAGCCTCGTGCATCCTGATCTGGTGATATCCAGAACGGAGATCCAATTTCGTGAAGTACCGAGCTGCCCCAAACTCATCAAATAGTTCATCCACGGTCGGGATAGGGAAATGGTCAGGAACCGTGGCCTTGTTCAACGCTCTGTAATCAACGCAGAAATGGAAGGTGCCGTCCTTCTTTCGGACCAACAAAGCTGGAGACGAGAACTGACTGTGGCTGCGCTGGATAATCCCTTGATCGAGCATATCTTTAACCTGCTTCTCGATCTCATTTTTCTGAAAGTATGGGTACCTATATGGCCGAACATTCACAGGCTTTGAATTCGGCAATAAGTGGATGCGATGGTCGAACTGCCGAGCTGGGGCAAGGCCCTGCGGCATCCGAAATACACCTGAAAAACCCAAAGAAACGAGCTGATCGTCGGCGGTATTGACGCCGAGAATTCCTCAACTACCGGCTGCGGTTCCGATTGGTTGTGGGGGTCCAGCGGGACCATCTCATATAATTCAAATAATGACGCTGAAGACATTAAGCAGGCCAACGATGATAAAGATATTCGGCGCAGCGGTTGTGCAATCCCCTGGAGAACAACCAAGTCATTTCCTCGAACAAACTCCATTGATCTTGACACAAAATCGGTTGTTACACGCCCCAATGACGCCAACCAATCCATACCCAGGACGACGTCCGGCCTGTGCATAGGTAAGACGTGGAGATCTATGACAAATAAAGTTCCTTGAACCACCAATGTTGTCCCCTTGCACATGTAGGAGCAAACAATAGATGCACCATTGCCTACATATACTCGAAATGGTTTGATAGCCGTGAGGGGAAGGTGCAAGCTCTCGGCGATACGGGGGTGCAGGAGAAGTCGTGGTACTGCCGGTGTCCACTAGTACCGTCACACCCACCGACCCGATAGACCCGGTTAACATCAGAGACTTCGAAGTGCGTGTCCTATCCATCGCGTGCAGATAAGAGAGATCCGCGGTCACCACCTCGTCATTCAATTTATCATCCGAATTGTCACAAAAATCGTCCTCCTCATCATCATCCGCACCCATATATGCGAGAAACTGATGTTTACAGACGTGACCGGAGACCCACTTCTCATCACAGTAGTAGCATAGGTTGCGTCGCGCCTGATCAACTTTTTCAGCTGCCGAGAGGCGAACAATAGACAGTTTGGAAAGATCCAACCGTCATCCCGGAGTCCCGGCAGGCTGAGTGCTCCTAATCTGTGGCTGTGATTCCGCGCCTCACGCACGTGCAGCGTGGTCTGCCCCGCTGCCGCGCCACGCGGCTGCCATTGTCATCTGTTCTGTCCCCCAGACGAGTGATTGTACTCCGGCCGACACGCCGCAATTCGAGTTGCCAAGGCGAAAGCTGCTGCCAGGGTGGGAGCGGTGTAGTAAGACCTCGTTTTGGATAGCCCTCAGCCCCGCACATATAAATCCAAAAGAACATGGTCAGGAACCCCAACCAGCACATATTTCAATTTCTCAAAAGCTAGCTGGTAATCAGAAACCGTACCTGTCTGCGTTTAGTCTTGATGAGGCCGACGTGGCTCGTGTACAATTCGGATCAAAGCGCCGGCTCTCGTCATCCAAAAATCCAAACCATGTCGCTGATTCATGGCTCCACACAGATTCCAGACAATCCGCCACATTCAGTTCAAAGAGCATGATGCAAACGTAATGCCAAACGCTGCTCTTCTGAATCCCCACATGGTCGAAGTAATATTGTACACTTCGAATCCATCAACACCTCCCTCCCATCGAAACGAGGTGCATCCACCTTGACTTTAGTGGGTTTCTGATCCCGAAAGTAAGTTGTTGTCTGCTCTGCGAGGGCCCCAGCAGAGGCTGATTGATCATGAGGGGGGGAATGCGGCTTGGAGGCTGGGAGACTCCTAAACCCATGTAATCAGATTGCCAGGGTTGGGGAAAACTGAAGTTGGGCTGTGTAGAACGGATCGGCATAGTCGTAGTCAGGCTAAGCGGTGGCAAGCCAAACGAAGTGGGCATCGCTGATAGCGCTGGCTGAGTAGTAATCCCCCCAAGGTTTGGGGCAGAGATAAGTAATGGGCTCCGGGTTGCACCAAGGAACCCGTAGGCGTGTGACCGCTGCCCACAGTATGAGGGATCGTCGACCAGGACGCTGGCGGAGTCCAGTGTCGGTCGATTGCGGTAGAGGATGGAATGGGAGGGCCCGAACTGGACTGGGACAGAGAACGGAGGCGCCGGAATAGGGCGGGTTGACGTATCGCCCCCCCTTCGGTCATTCAAGTCCTTCTGGATTCCAGCCTGCCGACCATCGCTGAGATACGCTCCAATTGAGTAGCGAATTGATCAAGCGTCGCCGCTGTATCCATCGTCACCACCGTAGTAGACGCTGCCGTGGTGATCGAATCGGTGAGAACAACAGAGCTTTCAATTGTCATGAGATCCAATGAAAGCACCAAATGTTACGAATTAATTCGTAACAATAGCAAGGGTGAGATTCGTCGGATAAAGGTCCGTTTGCAGAGATCGATCTCCGTCGAGCAACCGAAATTCCCACGCCAACAAGGTTTTGGCCGTGGAGAACAAAACTTGACAGAGAAGTAATTGCGAGAAGATTAGAAATTTATGATATATTGATTTATTCTCTCAATACACCGAATACCTATATATATATCTAAGGACCCTAGGTTTGGTTCGACTCGATCAGACCGGGAAAGAACCAACAAGAAAACCCGGCACGAAGCTTATAATTACGCTCGACTAAAAATATAAAATAAATAAGTCCAAAATATAAATATTCCTCAAAATAATAATAATAACTAAAATACTAAACTAGCAAGAAACAAAATCTCCAAACTTCACTGGTTGCTTGGATTGCCTCTTCGGTCTTTCATCGCTTCTCGACTCCACTTCTACCTGGCCTCTTCGACCCTTCTTTCCACGCGTTCCCTATGCTCCCTTTCTTGCCACGCTGCTCACATTGGTAGCTTGAATCGCCGGAGCGGCGATTGGCGTTGATGGAACGGCACTCGTATCACTTTGCCTGGGGATCTCTCTTGTGTGACGCTCAATCTCCTAGTGGGGGTGCTCCTGCTGCATGCCATGTGATCTAACTTGAGCCGTTTGCGCAGCAAATTTGAATATGTCAGACGTTCAGACTCATTCTCCTTGATCCGTTCGTCCGCCCAGTTGATCAGTTCATTCTTGAATATGTCACACTTTCACACACACATGTCTCACATTTGCACGTTAGATCACAAGAAAGGGTGTAGTTTTATTACAAAACACATGCATGAAACGAGCCATATTACAGTGAAAGGGAAAGGTGTGAGCTTGAGTTTGTAGCATGAAGAATTTGTGGGAAGGGAGAAAAATAGCGTTACCTATGGAGAGTAGGAACTGCCCTTGGTGCAAGAACTCTCTGCTGGAAACTTTCACTCACCCACTCTCAAACATTCTATGTGGCTGAAAATTTGATGTATGTGGGAGGAGGATTTGAAGGTGATGTGGAAGGGTTCTTATAGGCAATCTTGTGTGGTGTACTTGAGATAATTAAATGGCTGATACTGCAGTTTGTCTTCATCCCACAACATATCTCCTTTTTCTTTGATCTTGTAGTAATTTGAACTAAAAATTGTTGTTTTACTAGGAGATAAGGACTCTTGCATTTATGTTTTTTTTGTTCGTGTTGCATAGTGTACAAGGAAAGGATGCAGGTGCTGCTATGAGGAGTGGATGTTGCAGGCATTGACTTGCCTTCTTGGGTAAGTCCTTGTCCTCCTTTACTAAAGAGGGGTTGTCCCTATTCCTAGTTTAGGTTTCTTTAATTTCTTGTGTCTTATTCATTAACTTTTGTTTGTATCTTGCAGGTTGGGAAAGGCTTGGCTGCCTCGATGCTGTCGGGGACATGGGTCGCTAGCTGGGCTCGACGGCTGATCGGACACGGGTCGTGGGGGTGCGATTTGGGCTTGGGAAAAGAAGCCCAAAGTGCAAGCAATAAAAGATTTTATTTCCTTAAGCTTTTGGTCCATTCAAGAGTATTTGAAGTAGTGTTCAAAAACTCTTTTTTTCTTCTATTCATAACTCACGCGTATGTAAGTTAATGTATTATTCGAGGTGTATGTGAACACTTTAGTTCGGGGAGAACAACTTCATATCCTTGTACAACGGTCATTATATTTCATAAACATACATTAGATTGTTTTAGTTCGTTCGATTATCACTTTAACTTTTGTTTTGCAAACTAGCAACATTAACTATAAACACAGGGGTACAAGTTTCATTTAATTCAACGAAACAAGAGATCCACATTTCTCTAGGTCGACATTAAACATAAATGAAAAGGGTAATAAAAGAGCGGGTATTACAGATTCGTTTCGGTAGTCGTAGATCTGAAGTTTCGTTCTATTTTCTGCATGAGTATGAGTAGGTCAGTTTGTTTACGTAGTTACAGTCGTTGTTTTCTGTTTTGATTTGGAGTTATGAGTTAGTCTTGTGAGTTTTTTCCATCATGCTGAATTGTTATGATGAAATTCTCTGCAGATCTGATTTACTATGTTCCTTGATTTGGTTGTCTGAGGAAGATGAGTTTGTTAGTAAAGTTTTGCTTTATCGTACACTTTGTAGACTTCTGACACTAGTTACTTTTATGCTGTTTGGCTATTTCAGGAAACCGTCGTACAAGTCCACAGTTTAGAATGAGTTGATCAAGTTATCTTAGTGAATTTCTCAGTTTGTCACACCCTTAGTAATCTCAACTTAACCCACTGTAGTGAAGCGTGGCAGCAGTCATTCCCAACTTGTCCACAACAAATGTAGAACACGTCATGTATGTGGGATTCAATCCTTACTTCCCTTTACTAAAGTAGTAGTATTATTGGTTAAGGTTTTTGAAAGGCAAGCTCTTGAGTCTCTCCGTTCGCATACTCGACATGAGCCGGAGTGGGGTGAAACATGTCAAGTTGATCAACTGGATTACCCATCGGATCCATTCACAGGCCACGTGCAAGTGACAGACAATATCGTTCACATAGGACCGTTTGGTATCACAACTTGACCAGTCTGTGATGCCCAGCTCATGTTCGAAGTTTCAGCGAGGGATAAATAACGATAGAAAGAAAATTACACAAGAGAGAGCAAGCTTTCACTTGCGTCTAGTTAGGGATTTAATTTTGAATTTTGGAGGAGAGATAGTAGGGATGTTTGGGCTACTGGACCAATTGTTTGGGCCAATTTCAATTTGTTATAGGCCTGATTTTTTTTGTTTTGGGTCTGTTCTCATTAAAATAAGTTTTGGCCTAAGGAATTGAAGGAGACCAGGAGATGTGAGTTGAGTTTTTTTTTTCAACTGAGCCGGTTTTATTCATGATTCTGGGCTGGAATTTTAATTAGTTGGGCTGCCAGTTTGATGTCCGGGCCCAAAACAAATACAAGAAATGATGAGGGTGCGAAATTATATTCAAGTATGAACAAAGCAAACACCACGCTATATTTGAAGAAAGTCAAGTTAAATGTTTAAGCGAAAAAAGTGAGCTTTTCTAACTAAGTATTTTTTTGTGGGTTTTTTTATTCAACATATTATTTCATACTTTCCTCCTAAATATGAATTATATTCAAGTATGTTATGTGAGACTATTGCTTTATTTTATTAGGGTAGTGATAATTGTACACAAGTAAATAATTGAACTTTTTTAACATTTTATATTGAAAATCGATTTCTAAATATTAACTGATTAAAATAAATTTCATACTAATCATTTTAACTTAAATATTTGTATATTTAAGAACATAATTTTTCTTTACTAAATATTGTATAATTAATTCAAATCAAGCTCAAAATCATGTTACGATGTGATGTAAAATTTCTATATCACTTCTTTCTTATTGCACATATAATACAATAAATAACAAAGCTAAAATTTAAAAATATAAGGATTATACTCCTATAACTTATTTTTAAAAACTCATCAAATACATTTCTACCTTCCAAATCCAGCAGTCGTGCTTGATATATTATCAACTAATTATTTAGATTTCTACAAAACAATTAAATATAATTATCATACAATAGTACAGTAGTAGTATGTTTTACTACTAATCTACTCTATTACCATGTCAATAGTTCAAAAGTTCTATTTTGAATCTAATTTTCCATATTAATCTAAAACTAGATTGGAATTTCAAGCAAAAATAGTCATAGAGTCAAAGCTTTAGATGAGACAAATTTCTGATTCTCAAATTTAACTATTTAAGTTAAATTACTATTCAATATTTCAAAATTATTTGGGTCAAGAGTAAGAATAGTTATAGCATGAATAATAATTATATTACATAATGTTCAATGTTAACATAAATTAAGTATGATTTAACTTTTTTACTTACATTTGTTTTCTCAAATACAGCAAAATTTTTTTAATATTATGAGAAAAAAAACTATAAATTCATAACCAAATTCATTAAATTTCTCCCCATTGAAAAACAATTTGACAAATTTAATTTAATTACAGCAAATTAATCATCACCAAAGCTCCATTTCCAATATATCTTCTTCAAATCGATCAATCCAGAAACCTCCTTGAGAATCTGCACTAATAATACTACTTGAACTGCTTCCAACATCTGAATAATTTGACAAGGACGATCCATCACTATGCATTTCTTCGAATACACCAAAATCATGAAACTCCTCTAATTTAAACTAGGGTGAAAATAATTGATATGGTTGTGTCAAAGCGTCATCTTGATCTCGTGCAAACGAATATAAATGATTTATAAATTATTAATGAATATATTTATCATTTTAATCCAAAATATTAAATTATATTATTATTTAATCGGTATATACGATATACTAAAAGTTTGATACTTATTAATCGGTATATACGATATACTACCGTACATTGATTTCAGTATATCTGTGATATCGATATATACCGGTAATATTTGTTAATATTTTTAGTAATATTCGTTATATTTGGTAATATATACCGGTAAATTCATTATATTTTTAAAAATTTCGGTAACATATACAGATAATATTTTTTTAAAGTTTATATCACAATCAAGATTATCAACTTGTGGCATATCAAAAGCCTAATATTCTACCTAGCTTATATCTTTATTCCATTTCCAGATTTAGAATCATTTAGATTTTTTATATAACAACATAAATAACATGATTCCAAGCCACAAACACTTCACCCCCTCTCTCTCACCTTCGATTTGTGAGCGTGTGTGCACTGACGTCGACGAACGCTCTCACTCTAGTCGACTACGCGAGGAGTTTGAGGATCTCAACTCAAAATCGGGTGACACAGTAAGGGAAGTCGAGAGAGAGCTAAAGGCGCTTTGTTGTTTTGGATGGGGGCTCAAATTCATTACACTCACATTCTATTATAAAAACTATACATAAATGTTGGACCTACAATCCACTAACTTTTTCCAATCACTTTTCTTAAAGCCCGTGCCAAGTCAAACTTGGAAAACATTTCGTGGACGGAGGGATTATTAATTTGCTTATGGATTATGACTAGATCTAGTTAATTTGTAACACGTGGAGTTTCAACCTTGATGATTTCCTATGATATTTTATTGTGTTTCAAATTAATTTTGATGATTTCCTATGCTATATTATTGTGTGTCAAATTAGTACTCCATTTGTCCCATTACAAGTGAGACGTATTTATTTTTGGGTCGTTCCACTATAAATAATACATTTCCTTTTATGGCAAAAAAAAAGCATGACCGTAATTTATGCCGGAACCTTAGTGTGGGAAATTCACACGATTTGAAAAGTTGATGATTTTAAAGACAACTTTTAAATGTTATAGGAAATACCAAATTTTTGTGAAAATTCATGATTTTTCTGACATAAATTGTCTTAAAAATTACCAACGTTTCAAATCGTGCGGATTTACCACACTAAAGTTTCCGGCATAAATTTTTCCTATGTGGGATATCGATATTAATTCTAGAGCATCCATATTATCATCAATTTCATCTTCCCCACAAGATGGAATGTAGCCCCGGCTATTACATAGGTTTTTTGGCAATTAACGTAAGTAAAATTTATGCTTATAACTTTAGTGTGGGAAATCCGCACAAATCAAAAAGTTCATAATTTTTAAGACCACTTATAAAGGTTTTGGGAAATACCAAATTTTTGTGAAAGTTTATGATTTTTCAGCCCAATTTCACTTAAACTTTTAGTTAAATTCAACTCAACAATACATTTGGCCCAATTTATTTAAATTAAATATGTTGGGCCAAAATTACTCCACTACAAACTCAATTGATTATTGATTGGTTTAACTCTAGATAAATAGGAATTCAATGTATGACTAAACTTTTATAATTTTGCTATGCTTAACTCTCCGTCTCTGTATTCCATTGCTTTAATTATTGGCATTTCCACATTTGCAACAACCTTTTAACCAGATAGGTGATATTCGGTTGATTGTATAAATTATACCAAGATACGGTATGAGATTAAGTAATGACTAAATCATAGAGATTAATTTACTTAAATACCCTTATTTCCCCATATAATATGTACCTCCATAGCTTCATGAATTCACATCATCAACCCAAATTTATTGAGAAGTGATGATGTTCAATTTAATGACAGCTAGACACTTTTACTTTTTAATTTCCACGTGTTATTTCTCTTTAATTTGAATACAATTTGCTTTACCTTTCAATTATCATGCTTATTTTCTTCTCTGTTGCTCCAACTTGTGAACATAGAAATTAACAAATATCATGAACTCTAACATCAAAACTTACATTTTCCAAAATTAGCATGCATTGAGGGCATCGATTGATAACAACTTCATATTCACTAAGCATTCTAGCCAACTTCTCAAAACAGAAGTAATAATAAATCAACAGTTAATGCCACCTTTTCTGCTTTGCAAGCGGCGAAGATCAAGCAACGCAAGTTGTAAATTTTGTATCCAGACCATGATGTAACCATGCTGACGACAGAATTTCACATAACATTAGTAACACTGCAATCTGATAAGGTAAAAAACTAATACGAATGACGCAGCCGCGTAACACTGCAATATTCATAGAGTAACACTGGAATATTCATAGATTAGCACTGCAATTTGGTAACAGAATGAAAATAGAGAATACCGATCTCGCCTTTCAGCATTTTTTATGTTCCAATTTAATTTAAATAGACTGCCACGTGCCAGCTTGAGAATCACACGATCTTCAAATCTAACGGCCTAAAATGGTGGTATGGTGTTACAATAAAGGGAGTTGTTATATTAATACATCCTTAAAATGAACTACTCTGTAACATCCTTGACCAAAAATATATATTATTTTATAATTGAATATATTATTTTGGCATTTTATACACATGAATTATTATTTGGTTTTATAAGTGATGTTATTAAATAAAAATGTGATAGTATAATGGAATTAAACTAACCATATGTAATATAGAGTTAATGAATGAAGTTAATAAATATATATATATATATACATATTACGTCTATGTGCATGTGTTTGGATTTTTGTCCAATATTTTAATAACTAATGTATTTATACATATGCATAGTTTGTTTTCAATAATAAGTGTCATAGATTGTAGTTTTTACGTGGATGAAATAGGACAGGTGTAAGAAAAGAAAGTGAGATGACAATTTTTATTTCATGTGCAACTGACGTGTGTAGTTTTGAGGTAGTAAGAATCACTTTGTATTATTTGAAAATAGAAAGAGAGGAAAAGGGAAAAAAAAGGAAGAAAATATGAAAAGAGAGGATAGAAAAAAAGGAAAAAGCCTCGTGAGTGAGAGAAAAGTGTTAAAAAGAAAATTGAGAAGAAGTCTCAACGAGTAAGCACAAAGAAAATAACATGGATCAAGGATTGTAGAATAAGAAGAGGAATCTGGAGTTTGATTGGGATACCTATTATAAATAGGCGAAGGAACCTATAGTGCGTTTTGGAGATAAAGGAATGAATCTAGAAGGTAGAGAAGTATCAAGGTGAAATATGCTTATGTTCATAAGCCTAAGAGGTAGGATATCCTTAGAGCTCTTTCTTCTTTTGTGCTAAGAAACTAATGGAATTCCAATTTAATGAAGGAGAATAGAATCATTCTAATTGAGGGAGTGACGCATAATGGTTGTGCGTCGTTCTTAATGAAACGCACAACCCTTATGCGTCGTTAATTAATGACGCACAAGTATTATGCGTCGCTTAACGACGCATAACCATTGTGCGTCGTTCAAGATCGACGCACAACCCTTATGCGTCGTTAAGGTGGCTTTTAACTCCCTCCAAGCAGACGCAGAACACAGAACGCACCTTCACACACTTTCATTTCCTCTCTCGGCGATTTCCGGCGTTTTCAGGCGATTTTCAGCGATTTCTCCATAAGATCCGGTAATTTGTTCATCAATTTAGCTACATTCATCATTATTCATGTTTATTGTGCTTTCATTTGTTAGTTTTACCCAATTTATACAAATTAGGGCTTGTAGGAAAATGTCCATAATTGTCGTTGTTTTATATGTTTTTGATGCAGAAATCATGCAAGTATTTGTGAGTTTGTATTGGGGTGGTAGAGTAGTTCAACTACCACATATGGGTATTGGTTATGACCCACCTCGTGCGAGGAGCTCCATCATATTAAATTCAGGTGTTTCCTATTATGAGTTGGTAGCAATGATCTGTGATGCGATGGGAATAGATATGAACCAACACACAATTGAATTATTATGGAGACAATGTATAGTCTATGGTTCCGGTATGAGTTATACATGTTCTGTGATTCGCAATGATGATAGTGTAATGTTTATGTTCAACAATGCTCAAAATTCAAGTGGGTGTATTGAATTATTTGTTGAGTATTCACCGGTGAGGAGTGCAGAAATCCCACCAGTTGTTGATTATGGTATTGGAGCATCTGCGAGGTTTGAACAAATGAGTTTTGACTGTGGTATTGGATCATCTGCGAGGGTGGACCAAATGAATGAGCAGAGAGATGTTGTAGATGTTGTAGATGTTGCTGATGTTGGTGTTGGATTGAATGATGAGGTAGATGATGCAGATGATCTTGATGAGCCAAGGCCACTATCCGAGACAGAGCCAGACCCCGATCTCAGTGATGGTGATGGTGCTGATGATGTCGGTGCTAGTTCTGATGATGAGATAGTACCATGTAAACCTGTTATGCAAGGTGAACAACCACTTCCGGAATACAATCCTAGTGGGTTTAGATTCTTTCGTGAATTACCAAGTCGTCCGTCTGGAGTATCGGATGATGGTGGTGGCAATGAACACAGCCTTTTGTATTGGAATGAGAATGAGCCGCATCGGATTGTGTTGGGAACAAAATTTGATTCCAAGCTACACGTGAAGACTGCTATAACTATGTGGAGTTTGTGGAATGAAAAACAGTTTAAGGTTGTCGAGAGCAAATTAAGAAGGTGGCATGCTGTATGCAAATTTCCAGCAGGAACGACAGTAACAGGGGCAGGCATCATCAGCACCACCGACGCTGAAAAGGCGAGGGAATGTAAGTGGGAGGTTTCAGTTACACAAAGGTCGCATGACGATATGTGGGAAGTTAGGAAGTGGAAGAATCGACATACCTGTATAGGCCATCGTGCTAATAGAGATCATGCTAACTTTTCATCCCCAATGATAGCTCTGTTGATTCGACATCATGTGCGACAATGTGCCGATTTCAAGGTCTTCTCAATAATAGCTGATATTCAAGACAGATTTGGTGTGTTAATCAGTTATAAGAAGGCGTGGTATGCAAAGAGAAAGGCTATAGAGTTTGTATACGGTGGATGGGAGGAATCGTTTAGGCAGTTGCCAAGCTACATGTTTGAACTCCAGTCACAGAATATGGGCACAATTGTTGAGTGGAAGCATAACGATCTGTTGAGTCAGAGGCGTACAATGGTGTTCAACTATGTTTTCTGGGCATTTGGGCCTGCAATACATGCGTTCCAGAAGGCCGCACCGGTGTTAACAGTGGACGGGACTCACCTCCGAGGAAGATTTAAAGGTAAGTTGCTTGTTGCTTGTGGTTTTGATGCTAACAAGACATGCTTGCCTATTGCATATGCTGTGGTGGATGAAGAAACCAATGACAGTTGGTCGTGGTTTTTGGATCATGTCAGAACTCATGTAGTGAAATACGAGAGGGAGGTGTGCATTATATCAGATAGGCATAAAGGACTCTTGAATGCAATGGAGTCTGAAATCATGACTAGGGCCCCGCAGATACACCACAAATTTTGTTTGCTTCATGTGAGGGCAAATGTGTTGAAGAAGCACAAGGGCCCCAATGTGAAGGCCATTATATGGAAGTTGGGGGTCAGTTCTCAGGAACGTAAATTTGCCAGAAGACGTCGAGCACTATATGATGTCAACAGTGGTGCGGTTCGAATGCTGAATAGGATTACAAAAGAATGTTGGTCACTGTGCTACGATGGTGGACTTAGGTGGGGGGTGGCCACCACAAACATGTCGGAGTGCTACAATAACGTCTTGAGGGGTGTGAGAGAGTTGCCGATTAGAGCGTTGGTTGATTTGACATTTTGGAGGACGGTAAAATGGTGGGTGGAGAAGAAGACAACAATAGAACACACCGAAGGTGAACTAACCCCATGGGCGAGGGACAGACTTGCTAAGAATGACTCAAAGGGGCGAAAACATTACATCACTGTCATTGACCGAGATATAGGGAAGTACCATGTCCGAACTCGAGGAAGAATCGTACAAGGAGTGTCAAAGGGCAACAATGTTCAAATAGTCAGGTATTTGGAATCGAGTTGCAGTTGTGGTAAGTGGCAGATGTGGAGAATCCCTTGTTCGCATGCTTGTGCGGTTGCTAGAGACAGAGGTCATGTTATGATTGACCTCATAGATGAGAAGTACTACCTAGGTACATGGAGATCACAGTACTATAGTGAAGTTTCATTTGATGCACCAAGACATGAAGAGTATTGGGTTGCACCTTCATGGAAATTGTGCATCACCCCTCAGCAGTTGATTCCTAGAACGCGTGGCCGAGTTAGAAGAAGGAGGATACTTAATCAAATGGATGTCCAGGAGGAAGATGAACCGAGAGCTCCCCGCCGTTGCAGAAATTGCGGGATAGAGGGGCATGACCGAAGAAATTGCTCAGCCGGTGCCGTTCAGTAAAGTCATGGTAGCCATTTGCATTTGCGTTGTGTATTTGAGATGTTATGTATGTATCAACATTTGTGAGATGTTGTCTACAGTTATGATGTGTTTTATTATGTCTGGACTAAAAATTTTGTAACATGTTTCAACCCGGCAAAAATGTTCATAAATCCACATACAACCCGACAAAAATGTTTGCAAAAATCCACATACAACCCGGAAATTGTGAAACGAAATGTTTCTGGACTGGACTTAACAGGGCGAAACGAAATTCACACGGTGACGCATAAGCATTATGCGTCACCAATGAACGACGCATAAGACTTATGCGTCACCAATGAACGACGCATAAGAGTTATGCGTCACCCGGTAACGACGCATAAGAGTTATGCGTCACCAAAGCAATGTCGTTGTGCACTGTTGAGTCTAGAAACTTCGCCCGGTCGGGCGATTTAACGTTCAAAAAACGCCCGGTCGGGCGATTTTATGTTTCAAATTTTTTTATCAAAATCATAATACGGTTTATATTTGGTATTTGTTTATATTTGTAACCGAATTTTATATCAAAATCATAATACTGTTTTGTCAAAATCATAATACTTCGCTCGGTCATATGTTGGTATTCGTTTATATTTGTTTATCAAAATCATAATATTGTTCATTCCACCATAGAAAACATGGAGCTTTATCCTATTTTTCATCACATAAAAAATGTTCAAAAATCAACTTACGACCACAACCTGTTTCAATAGACACAAATACCAACATATGACCGAAATCTATCTAGATGGAGGCGTGAACTTTGTCGGAGCCTTCCCTTTGTTCTTCCTTGTTGAAAAGCCCCTGAATACATTCTGCATAGCCCGGCCAATCGTACTTGATGATCGTGAGGATCCCGCGGTCGGTGGTCGGAATATTACTTCGTCAACTTCCTCCCCGCCCTCTTCTTCCCCGCCCTCTTCTTCCGGACCCTCTTCTTCCTGACCCTCTTCTTCCTGACCCTCTTCTTCCCCCACAGGATCCATAAATTGATAATTCTGAAAGTACGTATCAGACACACCGCCAAAGAATGAATCACATGACGCGCGTGCTCCCCATTGCGAGGGCTCAATGCTTGCACCACTCAACTGAGACCATCCTGGGGGATCGTACTCCGGACTCAAGGGCTCTGGTACCGCATACTCAGGTTGCGGTTGCTGCTGCTGCGCCAACCTATGCTGTCGTGTAATCCCGTGCCCACCCGTCCGGACACCCGGCAGTCCATGACGAAGAGAAGTTGGTGGGCGTGGCGGCACGACCACATTTTGCCGTTGAGAAGATGGATACTCCATCGCATCAGCATGGTTCATCGCACGAAGTGCCGAAGCAGCCATTTCTCGAATCTGCCGTAACCGAGGGTCTGTGTCATGCTCAGAGGTCAAATGCCATATCCCCTGAAGGGTCTCAACCTAGATAACAAAAATACAAATGACATCATACCACGTGGAGCAATACAAACTTTAAACTAAAGACATTTTAATATACAAAAACATCACATACCGCCAATAAATTAGAAGAGGCTGCCTCGTTCATCCCTTCAGTTGACTGTGTCCCAGGTTGAACTAGGTACGACACGGTGATCCTATTGTACCACGCCATATAGCCCGGATTAATGCGACCATCCATTGTCGCCGTTGCGTGGTCAAAAGTTGCTTGGAACCTGTCGTGGCGCAAGTCCCATTCATCAATGAAGAACTTATGTACCTTAGCCCAATCAGCGCCCTTCCTCCCACGGCGATGACTTTTACTCAAATGGCCGGAGCTATGTAGCATCCTATCACAGTACTGAGGAATACGCTGGTAGCGGTTAAATTGTCGGGAAACGCGTCCAGCCTCGTGTGCCTCGACAAATGACCAGCACACCAAATAAGTATCGCACAAGTAGGATGCAGTCGAATCAATGCAGTACTCAGGGAGGATACAGTCTGCATAGGGTGTCCACAGAAACTACAAACAAATAAAAATAAAAAACACAATTAATTTCATACTATAGTAAGTAAATTCATTAATTAAGACAACACAAATAAATTTCACCTGGCCAGGACGGATCAGTGATAACTGATCACGATAATGAGCGACTGAATGTCGGGGAGCATTTCCAATTTCAGTAACTCCGTGCCACCTATACATAATATTAATGTCAAAAGTTATCAACAAAACACATAATTATGTGAGTTAATTTAAACAAAAACATTACTTGGCTCCGCACGGGGTATACGGCATGTGCATAGGCGATATCAAGAAGGCTGGCCTCAATGTAGGCATTCTTTCCCAGGCCCACAGCTGCAAGAGAACCATAGGTCCACCCACATCTCTTCTCTGTCTGCCTACAGAAGCCTCGCACAAATAATGATACAGGTATGCTAAAGCAGCACTACCCCAACTGATATTAGCCACATCTTCCGGATCGTCTAAGGCATTTAACCACATAAAGGGGACCTTGCACCCTGTGGTGTCCGGCAAAATAAGCCCCCCTAATAGGATCAGAGCATGTATACGTGCTCTTTGAATGTATGCATACGCAGGCAGCCCATCACCCAACGGCATCGTCGCTTGGTGGATCAGAGACGTCATCAACAAACCACCGTGCTTCGTTTCGGTTTCTGAGTCAGGTATCCATCCCAACAAATCTCTACACTTGCTGGACCAATCTTCAAATCCAACAGGGTAGTCACGGTCAGTGAAAGCACGACCGTCTGCTCTCAAACCCCACAGGCTTTGCACATCCTGTAAGGTAACAGTAACTTCCCCAACTGGAAGGTGGAAACAGTGTGTCTCCGGCCTCCAGCGCTCGATCAAGGCAGTTATTAGCTCATTGTCCATCCTCATCGGTCTTCCACATTCAACCACGCCTCTGAACCCCCATACACCTAGCCAATGCATCACATCTTCATGTATAGGCAATGCCCACACCTTACTCTTCGTCCTACGACTTCTCAACACATTTGCTGTGCCATTCGCCAACAAGGAGCTTGAAATATGTTCGTTCTGATGAAACAGTAGTGATGGATCCTCAGGTCCATAGCACAACTGTTGTTCGGAACTTGCAGATGCCATCTACTTCAAAACATTCACCCATGCTTCAATTTTTTTCATAACAACTCAACAAGCTAACTAAATTGCAACTTAGGGGCACAATATATGCATATGAAATACCCAAATTACATAAAATCGCCCACCAAAAGGGGCACAATTACAAAAACTTAATCAATTGCTTCTACCCATTCAATTATATGCATATGAAATACCCAAATTACGGAAAATCGACCAACAAATCCAACAATTTCATCATAAACCCTAATTTTGCTAAATTAAATCCATATGAAATACACAAATTACGGAAAGTCGACCAAAAATTCCATCAATTTCATCATAACCCATAATTTCATCATAATCCCTAATTATATGCAACAAAACAACACAAATATACCAAAAATCCATCAATTTCATCATAAACCCTACTTTTACTAAATTACAGAATATCTGCCCAAATTAAGCATTAAAGGATGTATTTAGACAAATTGAAGAACAATTACCGGAATATGGTTGCAAGAGGGTGAAAATTCGCCGGAAATTGCTCGGATTCGTCGGAAATTGCTTTGGTTGCGTCGCTTGGTTTCGGCTGCTGCTTCTTCGTCGTTCGTTTCTGTCTCTTTCTGCCTTCTGGGTGTTTTAAAACGCGATGGACGACGCATAACCATTATGCGTCGATAGGCAAAGACGCATAAGATTTATGCGTCGCTAGGGAAAGACGCATAACCATTATGCGTCACTATCTAACGACGCATAACCATTGTGCGTCACTCCCTCAGGCGGAATTCAACTAATGCTCTTCATTAAAATGGAATTCCATTAAAGGGCTTTACCAAAAAAAGAATTGTTCCGATATCCTTACTATGAACTTTACTTCTCTGGTTTGAACTATGTGAACTAAATGTATAATAATGTGTTTTTCTATGTGATAATTGTATATATGTCATTAGAAAACACAATTGGAATTATTATGATATTTATAAACCTGATATGAAAGTCCTACAAAGAAATGGTATAAATATAATTATATGATGATGATAGAAATAATATGGTGTGAAATGTGACAATATGTGTTGAAGTGTGTATGAATCACGCTTTTTAATTTTACATATATTATGTAGTTGATTGCTATATGTTGATTGTGGTGAATATTTGGGTTATATGGTGTGAACTAAATATGGTTATGCGTTATTTGATATTGATGGTGGAATACGATATGGATATGTGATTGGTGCAACAGATATATTTAATATGTTATATTCGAATTATTTAGGTAGGAAAAGATATATATATATGTGATTGATGAAATTGATATGTTTTGCATATGATATTGGAATTATATGAATCATTCGACTAAAGAGGATCTGTGACGGTCTTGCCCTGGATCTGAAATCACAGTGGACATATTGGGACCTACGGGTCAATCATATTGGGACCTTTGGGTCAAATCATATTGGGACCTTCGGGTCAAATCACAGTGGGACCTTTGGGTCAAATCATATTGGGACCTACGGGTCAATTATATTGGGACCTTCGGGTCAATCATATTGGAAATCTCGGGCAGATACCAGGACTGATCCGTCACAGAATAATAAAAAGGAATAGAGAGGCATATGTATATGGATATGAAATTGTTTATGATATGGGTTGTATATTATTTCTGATTATATGTATTTCGGTATATGAGTACCTTGGTGATTGTTATATGTGTTTGAAATGGGTTAATGTTTGCGATTTGTCTGCGTTGGTGTGTGGATAAGAATGTGACGTAAAGTTATAAATGACTGAATGACTTTGGATATGGAAATAGGACGTATGACAGATTATGGGAAGTAATATGCTTATAAGATAAGAATAAGTGTGAATAAATAATAATTAGCTAATTGAATAAATTAAGGAATTATATGGAAACATGTCTTTTGTAAGTAAGTAAGTATATGAAGAATTATGGTGTAATGTGATAGTATTGATATGAGATATTATCTGGAAAACATGGTGAACGTATAGATGTTGTGATAAAGTGATATGTGGTAATACAAGAAAAGAATGATGATATATGATGTCTTAAGAAATGACAACATATGGAAGGTGATACGGAAATTAATATGTGTTGACGAGTAAAAGATTAGTATAGTAAATTATGAAAGTGGGAAGTGCTAAGAATGAATGGTTATAAGTAAAAGATAAATAATGTAAAAGTCGCAATATAGTTTAGATTAGAGAATTGATTTTCATAGTTTGGATATATCTACTGAGCTGTGGAAAGCTCACTCCTATCTTCTTTTACCCCCTGCAGGTTAGAGTTGATAGTATGTCAGTGTGGTTGCGCAGCTTTGCAATTTTTGGCGGGTCACTGGTTGTCAACATGGTTAAAAGTCATGGCATGTTGTTTAATAGTTCAATCTTTGATCTTCCGCTGGATAAATGTTAAGTTTTTAAATGTAATAGATTTTAATTGTGCTTTTTAAAGAAAATAGGAAAATTTCAGTACGGGTTGTCGATACTGAAACGTGACATCCAGTATTCAGTGGGTTTACCTACCGGGTAAGGGGTGTTACAAGTTGGTATCAAAGCAAAGGTTTAGGCGGTTCTGGAGAAAAGTGATTCAGTAAAGTGTGTAGAAACATGCCACATAGGAGTAAATGTCTGTTAGTACCAGTGATTCGATGCAGTTGCCTATGTATAAAGTGGAAAGAAGTTAGCAAAGTACGGGACATAGTTTCCCGTGTTACTGAGAAAGATGTTATATGAGACTGGCCACCTCATATAGCTTGGCTCTCGGTAACATTATTTTGTGTAAAAGACTTAAAAAGTGCAGGGAGGGTGTGTCTGAAAATATTGATGAAAAGTGTGTCCTAATGAAAGAAATGAGATTTGCTTCAATTATATTATTCGATAATATGTCAAAATAAGATGTTGGTATGTTATGTTGAGAATTGTAGGAAATGAGTGTTAATATACGAAATATGATGTGATCGGAGATATGATACGCGATATATGGTGTGATGGGAGGAACTGATATATGATATACGGTGTGATAGGAGGATTCGATCGGACCTCAAGTGGGGCTATATGATGTGATTGAGATGATATATGTTATGCTTGAGTTCTGTATGGTATTATACGATGCAATTTGGTAGCTTTATGATATGATTGGTTTATTGTACGATACGATTAGTAGTTTCTGTTGTAATTTTAAATGATGTTGGGATGTTTTGTAAATGCTGAAATTAAATAGTTGAGCACGTAATGAGTATATGGATGTGATATGTGATATTGATGTGATGTGTGGATATCACGTGGAATACTTGATGATTGTGTGAATACTGATGACTGTTGACATGTTCTGTGATTGATATTGCCTACTATTGGATTGTGGGCACTTGTTGGTTATAGGGAAAATGAGAAATAAATGATGGGATCTGAATCTGTGTGCCCTTGAATGGGTTATATATGCGCTCGAGATCGAGCTATGTGATGTAAATGGAAGTATTAATTCTGTATAGATTATATGTGTGCTCGGAATTGGGCAATAGGAAATATGATGCGATGCGATAAAGATATAAGCTAAGTAATTGTACATGATATAAGATATGTGATATAAAATGTGACAGATTAGAATGTGAACTCCGTAAGAACTATGTGTGCGCTCGAAGACGAGCTAAGCTAATATGGTAAGTTAAGTGAGGATTTAGAAATGAAATGGAAAATGAAAATGGGTGCTCTAAGTGAGCTATAATATATATGAAATGATATGTCTAAAAATGTGAGTTGTAAATGAAATAAATATATGAGCATGAAATTGAGCGATATGAGGAAAAAGGGTACTATGCTTGAAAGTATGGAATCCAATGAATCATATGTGTGTTGAAAGAATGTGAAATGTATTGATGGCCAATATATGATGAAATTTGAAAATGAAATGTGGTATATGGTGCGACGGGAGTATTCGATCAGCCCATGCGGGTGTACTTCGCTTAACCCATATACTTGTATGTTACCACTAAGCAATTGAGACAAATGAGTGCAAATATTTGAGGTGATCGGTATGTATTTCTATATATGATTATGTGCGAACTAGCACATGTGATAAAAATACATTATAATATGTGGACATATGTAACGTATATGATAACCGTGATATGTGACATGTGATTTGATGTGTCTCGATATATGTGTGACTTGGGAATTGAAATGTGATGATATATGGTCTGATATGCCTGGATATATGGTCCATGTAATTAGATCTTGTTATATGAGTTTTCATTGAGTTCTGATACTAGTACTAAGAGTTCGAGATTTAATGTTGTGATGATGAATATTGAGATGTGAATGTGTGGAGCTATATAATGTTTTGGATGAAGTGATGATATATGTGACTGCGTGCTCTAAATGGACTATACGGTGCTAGAAAGTTAGCTATAGGCATATAATGTGATACGATGGAAAATTTGTGTGCTGCATGAGATAGATGAATGTATTCGAAACTAAGTCATATGAGGTGAAATATGATATGAATGAAAGAAAGAGATTCATATGAATTATATATTTGAAAATGAAATTAGAATGTAAAAATGCTTATGCTCGATATATGATGGGATTTGAAAATAAATATGGTTTTTGATGAATATTGACTTGATATTTGAACTTTGTTGTGATTTGTTTGTTTGATAAAAAAAAGGTAATAAGCGAAAATAAGTATAATGGAAGTGATATGTAGTGCAAAGCGACCTAAAATAAAAGTATGTGATACAATTCAGAGATATGTATGTAACTATAATGTGAATAAATGGTTGTGATAAGATAGAAAGCATGATGTGCTAAATGACTGATAAAAGATAGTAATAATATTATTATGTGATTGTGAAATGTGGTTGTGTTAAGATTGTGATATATTCTTTGAATTAACTCACAATAATTTGTGTGGTATGCTATTATCAAGTTGTGCACTTTTACTATTATATTCTATAAATTTTATGAAGTGGCATAGGATTGTGATTTCGGTAAGTTCCAGGAAGTCAAAGTAAGATTGGATAAAGTTACATGTGATCATAAGAGATTAAATGATGTTATATGAAAATACGAAGGTTGTGCGAAATTAAAAGATAATATGAGATTAGATGATATGATACGATAAATGTTTATAGCGATTTAAATCAAGTGAAATTTCGAGGACGAAATTCCTTAAAGGGGGAAGAATTGTAACATCCTTGACCAAAAATATATATTATTTTATAATTGAATATATTATTTTGGCATTTTATACACATGAATTATTATTTGGTTTTATAAGTGATGTTATTAAATAAAAATGTGATAGTATAATGGAATTAAACTAACCATATGTAATATAGAGTTAATGAATGAAGTTAATATATATATATATATATATATATATATATATATATATATATATATATATATATATATGTATAGGGGAGCGTTATTCTCCTTTTCACATCTTAGATCCTTTTTCCTTCTTAATATTACGCGTTAGATCTAAGGCATCAACGGATCAGATTGATTCTATAAAACTGGTTCCGTGTTGCATTATAGAAGGTGGTTGTATGCATTATAGGGTTATTATTGACATTTGACGGAAAAGTAACTGCCACATTTTGGTATCTGCGAATAATGCACCACATGATCACGAGTAATGCATGTAATTGACTATATAATGCACAATATGTGAACTGCAATGCATACGAATAAGATGTACCATGTTATGATGTTTGGACACACGTTTCTTGTTTCCCCTAAGGGTTTAATAAGCTTAGGGGCTAGGGTATAGTACGTAGACACGTATGTAATCTTCACATGGTAACGAGAAATGGATATAATTGACTATATAATGCACAATTTATGAACTGCAATGCATACGAACAAGATGTGATGTGTTATGATGTTTGACACACGTTTCTTGTTTCCCCTAAGGGTTTAATAAGCTTAGGGGCTAGGGTATAGTACGTACGCATTAATAACAAATTATAAAACGATACGAATAATTCATCAAATTGTCACGAGTAATGGATGTTATTAACTATATAATGCACAATATGTGAACTGCAATGCATACGAATAAGATGTACCATGTTATGATGTTTGACACACGTTTCTTGTTTCCCCTAAGGGTTTAATAAGCTTAGGGGCTAGGGTATAGCACGTAGACATTACTAACAAATTGTTGTTATTGGAATATACGTATGTGCATTATTTGGTTTAGGTAGTGCATTATGTAGCTGTTAATTGTCATTATCTCAGTATATTATGCATTATTAGAGGTATTGTGTATATGGGTTAATCAACGGATTGAAGATTACATACGTGCATTTAGTAATATCTACGTACTATACCCTAGCCCCTAAGCTTATTAAACCCTTAGGGGAAACAAGAAACGTGTGTCAAACATCATAACATGGTACATCTTATTCGTATGCATTGCAGTTCACATATTGTGCATTATATAGTTAATAACATCTATTACTCGTGACAATTTGGTGAATTATTCGTATCGTTTTATAATTTGTTATTAATGCGTACGTACTATACCCTAGCCCCTAAGCTTATTAAACCCTTAGGGGAAACAAGAAACGTGTGTCAAACATCATAACACAACACATTTTGTTCGTATGCATTGCAGTTCACAAATTGTGCATTATATAGTCAATTATATCCATTACTCGTTACCATGTGAAGATTACATACATGTCTACGTACTATACCCTAGCCCCTAAGCTTATTAAACCCTTAGGGGAAACAAGAAACGTGTGTCAAACATCATAACACAGCACATCTTGTTCGTATGCATTGCAGTTCACATATTGTGCACTATATAGGCAATTATATGCATTACTCGTGACCATGTGGTGCATTATTCGTAGCGGTTTCTAGCCATTATTAGATTACTATTGTACCCTCATAATGCACAAAATAGGACAAATAATGCAACACGGGATTAATTACCCAATGTTGATCTTGACCGTCCATTTCTCTAATCTAATGGCTGATATTAAGAAGGAAAAAGGAGGAAATATAGGAAAAGGAAATGAATACATCCCTATATGTATATATATATATATATATATTACGTCTATGTGCATGTGTTTGGATTTTTGTCCAATATTTTAATAACTAATGTATTTATACATATGCATAGTTTGTTTTCAATAATAAGTGTCTAGTTTTTACGTGGATGAAATAGGACAGGTGTAAGAAAAGAAAGTGAGATGGCAATTTTTATTTCATGTGCAACTGACGTGTGTAGTTTTGAGGTAGTAAGAATCACTTTGTATTATTTGAAAATAGAAAGAGAGGAAAAGGGAAAAAAAAGGAAGAAAATATGAAAAGAGAGGATAGAAAAAAAGGAAAAAGCCTCGTGAGTGAGAGAAAAGTGTTAAAAAGAAAATTGAGAAGAAGGCTCAACGAGAAAGCACAAAGAAAATAACATGGATCAAGGATTGTAGAATAAGAAGAGGAATCTGGAGTTCGATTGGGATACCTATTATAAATAGGCGAAGGAACCTATAGTGCGTTTTGGAGACAAAGGAGTGAAACTAGAAGGTAGAGAAGTATCAAGGTGAAATATGCTTATGTTCATAAGCCTAAGAGGTAGGATATCCTTACTATGAACTTTACTTCTCTGGTTTGAACTATGTGAACTAAATGTATAATAATATGTTTTTCTATGTGATAATTGTATATATGTCATTAGAAAACACAATTGGAATTATTATGAGATTTATAAACCTGATATGAAAGCTCTACAAAGAAATGGTATAAATATAATTATCTGATGATGATAGAAATAATATGGTGTGAAATGTGACAATATGTGTTGAAGTGTGTATGAATCACGCTTTTAATTTTACATATATTATGTGGTTGATTGCTATATGTTGATTGTGGTGAATATTTGGGTTATATGGTGTGAACTAAATATGGTTATGCGTTATTTGATATTGATGGTGGAATACGATATGGATATGTGATTGGTGCAACAGATATATTTAATATGTTATATTCGAATTATTTGGTAGGATAAGATATGGATATGTGATTGATGAAATTGATATGTTTTGCATATGATATTGGAATTATATGAATCATTCGACTAAAGAGGATCTGTGACGGTCTTGCCCTGGATCTGAAATCACAGTGGACATATTGGGACCTACGGGTCAATCATATTGGGACCTTCGGGTCAAATCATATTGGGACCTACGGGTCAATTATATTGGGACCTTCGGGTCAAATCATATTGGGACCTACGGGTCAATTATATTGGGACCTTCGGGTCAATCATATTGGAAATCCCGGGCAGATACCAGGACTGATCCGTCACAGAATAATAAAAAGGAATAGAGAGGCATATGTATATGGATATGAAATTGTTTATGATATGGGTTGTATATTATTTCTGATTATATGTATTTCGGTATATGAGTACCTTGGTGATTGTTATATGTGTTTGAAATGGGTTAACATTTGCGATTTGTCTGCGTTGGTGTGTGGATAAGAATGTGAAATAAAGTTATAAATGACTGAATGACTTTGGATATGGAAATAGGACGTATGACAGATTATGGGAAGTAATAAGCTTATAAGATAAGAATAAGTGTGAATAAATAATAATTAGCTAATTGAATAAATTAAGGAATTATATGGAAACATGTCTTTTGTAAGTAAGTATATGAAGAATTATGGTGCAATGTGATAGTATTGATATGAGATATTATCTGGAAAACACGGTGAACGTATAGATGTTGTGATAGAGTGATATGTGGTAATACAAGAAAAGAATGATGATATATGATGTCTTAAGAAATGACAACATATGGAAGGCGATACGGAAATTAATATGTGTTGACGAGTAAAAGATTAATATAGTAAATTATGAATGTGGGAAGTGCTAAGAATGAATGGTTATAAGTAAAAGATAAATAATGTAAAAGTCTCAATATAGTTTAGATTAGAGAATTGATTTTCATAGTTTGGATATATCTACTGAGCTGTGGAAAGCTCACTCATATCTTCGTTTACCCTCTGCAGGTTAGAGTTGATAGTATGTTAGTGTGGTTGCGCAGCTTTGCAATTTTTGGCGGGTCACTGGTAGTCAACATGGTTAAAAGTCGTGGCATGTTGTTTAATAGTTCAATCTTTGATCTTCCGCTGGATAAATGTTAAGTTTTTAAATGTAATAGATTTTAATTGTGCTTTTTAAAGAAAATAGGAAAATTTCAGTACGGGTTGTTGATACTGAAACGTGACATCCAGTATTCGGTGGGTTTACCTACCGGGTAAGGGGTGTTACATACTCCATCTTTTACAATAAGGCCGCTGGATTGTGAGATTAAACCATTATTGATTGAGATAAAGCCGATCGGTTGTGAGATTAAACGATTATTGATTGAGATAAGTCGCTGGGTTGTGAGATTAAATGATTTTGATTGAGTTAATTTTTAGTATTTTAAATAGAGTTATCATTACAATTTTAACTAGTTGATATATAGGGTGTGATCAATTGAGAATTTTCTTAAGTTCTAACTCTGCTAACTCATTAATACAATGTATTCAAAATGTTTACACTGTGACATTTTTAATACACTGCATTGATAAGTTAGCAAAGTTAACAACTTAAAAAGTTAGCAATGTAACACAAATTGATATTCTACATATAAATCTTAAACAACGATTAATTAATGGGAATTTATTTGATCAACTCGCACACGACAAATACAAAACACCAAGAAAAATACAAATACAAATACAAATAAGTTTAACAAACATGTCGAACCAAACATGTCGAATCCACCATCTACATCGAATCATAGAGTCATATCGGCTTCTTAGAAACCTCGCCGGAGCCATCTATATGTACATCCGCTACTGCTGCCACCGCCATCCACGACCAGGGGTCCCTTCAGGGGTCCGTCCAATATCTGGTGGTCTAATCCACGGTCAACCTAACCATTGAACTAGTGAAATCTTCCATACCGCATCGTCCCACAATGGCCCATGAGCCTGTTGGGGTATGGTGCCCCTTGCACAACGGAAGACTTGTACATAACAAATAAATCAGATAAGGATCTATTTGACCTATTATGTTATTAATCAATTCACATGTTAAACATATAATTGCATGCTAGAATGCAAATAATTCAACATAATAGCAATCCTAGCACCACTAGATATTAATTACCACTGCCCAATATATCAGGATTATTGGGTTGCGAAAAACCCGCACCATTTGATAAGTCAAAGTAATGCATAATCAATAACGTATGTTGATTAAGAAATAATTGTTTATCAAGACCTAGTCTTCCAGTAGATAGCATGAAGACATGTCTTGCTGTTAGATCCGTTCAGTGCTATACCACACCAATGTCAACTTATTTCAGTAAGGCTTAGAAATATAGGACTAACATTGCAACCTTTCACGATAGGTAGTCAAAGCCTATCTAGGTTGTGAAATTCTTGTTTTCTTTGTTCAAAACTGATCGTGTTACTTTAAAGTGGACGACGCCCACAACCGGTCTACTAAAACAAACAGAGACTTAGACTTTGTTTGCTTCTTATACATTTAAATGTTTGTAAAACATCTTATAAATGCATAAGCAAACAAAATGTAATAATATTAGTGATTCTATTCGTGCAAAACTGCTCGAATAATACTGAATTGGGTTAAAAGTGGATTGTAGAGTTTTTCGTATGCAGGTAAGATTCTATTCGTGCTCGAAACATGTTTTTCACTATACCAAACCTAACAGAGCCTCCACCACCACCTCCTGATGGGTCGTAACCATCCGAAAGTGGACGAATTGTGGGACAATGCAGTAGCCGACGGCGGAGAAGCTTTTGGTGGATGCATAATAAAAAGTAATGTTGAGATCTTCGTAATAAATACGATCAGTATTTATATTCACGAATTTTATATCTATGACAATGGTGGTGTTTGGGTTCGAAGAGTTACTGGACTTTTCTTGAATGTGTATTTGTTCTATGTAGAATTGAGGTGGAAAAAATAGCCAGTAGAGTAATGCGCCGAATGCTGCGGAAATAAGAAGAGCAACTGTGACCCCTTTTAAGCAAATCTTTGTTATGTCTATATACATAGAACTTTTAGGCTGATATGATTCTCATTCCTTCATCACCCACCAACTTGTGTGAAAAACTAGACTGCCGATATCGATATTGTAGACAAAGTTATGTTGGAAATTATTTATCATCATATATTCAATAATACATAATTGAATATAAATAAAGCAAGATCTTCGAACGTCATGTATTTCACGTATTAACCATAAACATAATGGATCGAAAACTTACCTTGACGATCCATTGCGGAAGCGATTGGGGAAGACGGAGAGAGCTTCCTCGGACTTTCTTTGGCTTAGTGGCGCAACTCCAACTCCAAGGATTTGTTTCTCTCTCTTTCCCTCGTTTATGTGTTCTCTGTAATGTGTGTGATTTGATGGGATCACCACACTTGTATTTATAGGCAGAGAGAGGACAAACCCTAATTCTCAAAAACATTAAGGCCCTTTCCATCAAAGTGGCTATTTAATTAGGACGTTTCTTTTTGACCAAGTAATACCAAATCAAATTACATAATTCCATAATCAACTAATAATTGATCATAATTTGATTTTGTTAGTAATAGCATATACATTAATATGCACACGCTTCTTTCCTAAATAGTCAATGGAATGAAATATTCATTCCCATAAAACTATATAATATACTTTTGCCATTAAGGCAATCAACGACATATATATTATATAATTAATGATTAATTAGAAAACGTCCCACTTAAGTCAATATATTCAATTGATAATTCTTAATTAGGGAAAAATGTGTCTTATACCAAGTTAATATATTATATATAAAATCCAATTCTATTTAGGATTCTATCACATGTCACATATGTGAGACATAAAACTTACATTCTCCCACTTGGCGAACATGTGGGACACAAAGTTTTCGATTCTCCCACTTGTCACACTTGACAGAGCCACAGTAAAATAGACATAATAAACATAAGGCGCGCATAATTTTGGACTTTACAAAAATACTTTCATCATTGGTAAACATAAGTATTATATTAGAGAGACTACTAATGCGGGTCATGGCGGGCGTATATCATTCAATCGATATAGTTCCTTCCATGTACCACATCACCAATATCCACTCTAATATAATCTATAAGTGACACCGCGTCCGTAATTGTCTTATTTCAAGACCTCCTGCATTAATACTAAAAATTATATGCATGAAATAATAAGTTTAAGCAGGAAAAGTAGGAACATCATTTATTGAATTCAAAATATCCATAACTTAAGTGTCTGAACCAACATGGATACATAAGATTAGACATCTTCATACCCAAGACCCATTCTGTTAACGTGTTCCATAAATGTCTTAGGCGGTAATGCCTTAGTCAATGAATCAGCAACCATAAGTTGTGTGCTTATATGTTCTATAGATATTCTTTGTTCCCGAACTTCATCTTTGACGACAAGAAACTTTAATTCCATGTGTTTAGCTCCTTTTGAATACTTGTCATTCGTAGAAAAAATACAATTGCACTATTATCACAATACAATTTCAAGGACATGGATATTGAGGAGACAATACCAATGCCTGAAATAAAATTGTGCAATCATTAATGCTTCAAAGCAAGCCATAAATTCAGCCTTAATGGTGGATGTTGAATTAGAACTTTGTTTTACAATTTTCCATGATATGGCTCTTCCAGCCATAAGAAAAATGTAACCAAAAGTTGATTTTCTAAAGTCAACACATCAAGCATAATCTGAATCGGAATATCTAATCACTTTTAATTGATCAGATTTCCTAAACGTAAGCATAAAATCTTTTGTCCCCTTTAAGTATCTCATTGTCTTCTTTGCAGCTCTCCAATGTTCAACACTAGGGTTACTTTGGTAATGGCCTAACATTCCAACTGCAAAGCTGATGTCTGGTCTAGTACAGACTTGAGCATACATCAAACTTTCCACAATAGGTGCATAAAGAATATGTTTCATCTCTTTACGTTCTAATTCAGTTTTTGGACATTTATCCAAACTGAATTTGTCGCATTTATGAATTGGAACAACACTTGGAGAACATGCACTCATCCCATATCTCTCTAAAATTCGATCTATGTAGCTTTTCTGAGACAATTCTAACATTCCACGTGAGCGATCACGTGATATTTCTATCCCAATGACGTAGGATGTCTCACACATATCTTTTATGTTGGAATTTTTAGAGAGATAATTTTAGTGTCATGTGTAATCCAATGTCACTACTAACAAGCAATATATCTTCAACATACAGAACCAAAAATATGAACTTGCTCCCACTAACGTTGAGGTATATGCACCGATCAACGGTGTTTTCCTTAAAACCAAAAGCAGTAATAGTTTCATGGAATTTAAAATACCATTGTCGAGAAGCTTGTTTCAGTCCATACATTGATGTCTTAAGTTTGCAGACTAAATTTTCATTCCATTTCTTAATGAAGTCTTCAAGTCGTTTCATGTAGACTTCTTCTTCCAAATCATCATTTAGAAAAGCAGTTTTCACATCCATTTGATGTAGTTCCAAGTCAAAACGGGCTACAAGTGCCAAAATGATTCTAAGTGTGTCCTTCTTTGATACATTAGAGAAAGTCTCTTTATAATCAATGCTATTTTTCTGAGTATAACCTTTGGAAACAAGTCTGGCTTTAAATCGTTCGATAAACCATTTACGTCGAATTTGGTCTTGAAGACCCATTTACACCCAATACACTTTTGTCTATCAGGTAATTCGACAAGGTCCCAGACTTTATTATAATCCATTGATTTTAACTCTTCTATCATGGCATCAATCCATTTTTTAGAATTATTACGCTTAATGGCTAGTGAATATGAAACTGGATCATTACGGATTCCTATATTACATTCGGATTCTTGGAGATATGCCACATAGTCATCAGAAATGGCCACCTTCGTTCTCATTAAGAAAGCATTAATGGCACTTCTGGAGATGCTTCTTCCACACCTATGTTCAATGACTTTGGTATCATCATTAAGTGGTTGGTCATTCAAATGTTCAATATTGTTAGGTTATTCAACAATATTTGGCACACTTAATTCTTAAGGAAATGAGGGAAGAGGGAAATCTACCCTTATTTCACTAATGACCGCATTATGAGTGTCAAAACTCCCACTGATCTCACCATTCTCAAAGAATCATATATTTCCAGTTCCTACAATTCTCATGTTATTATTAGGACGATAAAACCTATATACCCTTTGGATTTTTCTGGTAAAATAACCACTAACTGTCTAAAATCCAATTTCTTTTCTTGCGAAGATTATACTCTAGTTTCCGCTGGACAACCCCAAACATGAAGGTGCTGCAAACTGGGTTTTCTACATGTCCAAAGTTCATAAGGGAGTCTTTGGTACAACCTTACTAGAAACCCGGTTTAATACATAAATAGCGATTCTAAGAGCATAAATTCACAACGATACGGGTAAGGTAGAATTGTCATACTTCTAACCATTTTCATGAGAGTTTGGTTTCGTCTCTCAGCAACATCGTTCTGCTGAGGCATACTTGGCATAGTGTATTAAGCACAAATGCTATGCTTTTCTAAGTATTTGTCAAAAGGTCCATGTAATTGACTTATTTAAGTGGTACGACCACAAAATTCACCACCTCTATCAGATCGAACAATTTTCACCTTTCTATTTAATTGCCTTTCAACCTCAGTCACAAAATGTTCAACTATTTCTGCTGCCTGAGATTTTTCTTGCAATAAATAAATTCATAACGCGAAAAAAATCGTCAATAAAGGTGATAAAATATTTTTCTCCACCAAAAGTCGAAACACCAAAAGGTCCGCAAATATCTGTATGTATAATTTTAAGGAGCTCATTGCTTCTTGTGGCATTTATAGTATTGTGTTTGGTTTGTTTACATTTAATACAATCCTCACAAACGGTAATGCTTGTAAAGTCTAAATTCGAATGAATATTATCCTTTATAAGCCTCTTAATTCTTTCACTAGAAATATGATCCAGTTCCTTTATGCCACAAGAATGATAAATTCGAATGAATTTTATCCTTTAGATGCTCATTCTTGCAATGTGAGCATGAGATGCACGCTCCTCTTAGACCAATACGTTTCTCAATTCTTTAAGAGTCCACTAATCTTTTATAGTGAATCAATTTGGAATGGTCCGTATTGAGGAGGTAAGGAAGTTAGGATGAATTGGACAAGGAAATCCTCATCCACCTATAATCCTTGGAAGAGATGTTATTTATGTCCATCACATGCTCGTACATAGTCCGAGAACCATTATATTGCATGCTCATGAGATCCTTCATAAGTTTTCCTGCAATAGACTTGTATGCAGTTGTGAAGCGATCCTCAACATTCTGCAAACATTCTTTTGCAATGTCAGTAGTTGAGAGACTTTATCTGCAACGAACATTCTTATGAACTGTAAACTTAGTCCTGTTAGATTTTACTCAAGCATTATGAGCAATCAACCAAACTACTTTGATCATAAGATAATTGGCTTATCATTCAACAGTGTTAGGTCCAAGTCCATTACTCCAAGAGTGAACTTAAGTTTCTCTTTCCATTCAAAGAAGTTAGTTCCATTAAGTTGGGGAACGTTTGAGGTAAACATGCTAGTAGAAAAAAAAATATGTTTTTTACATTACAGGAGCAATTAAGAGATGAATGCTCACATATAAAAGCTTTGAATAATAACACGAACATTAATTTGAAAATCCATATCATGAGGCAATTATGAAAACTCCTTTGGGTAGTCTTCATACAATAATAAAAATCATGCTTTTAATATCCATATCTCAGTTCAATAATTGAGTAATAATAAATTGGCGTTACCTTTGGGTAATCGGCACCAATTTAAATTATTAACTCCATTAGTGTTCATTATATCGCAAAAGACTATTTCCTTTGGGAATCTAGACTTTTATGACAAAACAAACTATGTAGATAACGAATAGCCACAACAAGCATGATGATTGATTGCATAAACAGATTTTCATATTAATTTGACTATAAACTCTTCTTATTTTACCTCACTTTGGTGATCGCAAAATAAACATAATATAATCAATGTATAGTGAGTAATTGCTTAAGCGGATTTTCAACTTATTTGATTATAAACTTTTATTATTTTACCTCACTTTGGTGATTGCAAAATAAACATGATATAATCAACAAACATGATGATTAATTGCTTAAACAGTTTTTCATATGCATTTGATTATAGACTCTCCTTATTTTGCCTCACTTTGGTGATTGCAAAATAAACATAATATAATCAAAGTACATATTAAAACAAGAATTGAATTATGTAATCATTCATTCTACCGCCTTCGGTAGATTCACAGTCATGAAATATTTAATTGAAATATCAATTCACCAATACATATATTCAAACTTAATTTATATACAGTATACACAATTAATATACCCAAATCAATTCCATATACATAAAATAATCAATTTGGAAACAAATATTTCAAAACATGGAAACCATTAATTCTCGGGATTGAGCATACAGATATGAATTGTCAAAAAAAAAATCAACTAAAAATATCCATAATCGAAACTATGCAAACAAGATTTCGGTTTATGAAAATCTAACATACTCAAAATCAATATTATTCACAATTAAATTATGCGGACCAAATTAAACATCCCACTGTAATAACTGTATTGATAGTTATGCAGAAAACAATTTTCATAGAGATAGGCAATCCGTACATAATTGTCCAATTGTTTATGTGGATTCTTTAAATCCACAATTACGTGATACGCTAATTGAATTCAATAGATTTGAATTCACAATATGCTGACCATATTTGAAACAACCGATTCAAACAATTTATCAAAATTAAATCAAAAAATATGGTTTACAACAATACGAAAATACATGAGTTCTCAACCATGCTCTGATACCACATGTTGGAAATTATTTATCATCATATATTCAATAATACATAATTGAATATAAATAAAGCAAGATCTTCGAACGTCATGTATTTCACGTATTAACCATAAACATAATGGATCGAAAACTTACCTTGACGATCCATTGCGGAAGCGATTGGGGAAGACGGAGAGAGCTTCCTCGGACTTTCTTTGGCTTAGTGGCGCAACTCCAACTCCAAGGATTTGTTTCTCTCTCTTTCCCTCGTTTATGTGTTCTCTGTAATGTGTGTGATTTAATGGGATCACCACACTTGTATTTATAGGCAGAGAGAGGACAAACCCTAATTCTCAAAAACATTAAGGCCCTTTCCATCAAAGTGGCTATTTAATTAGGACGTTTCTTTTTGACCAAGTAATACCAAAATCAAATTACATAATTCCATAATCAACTAATAATTGATCATAATTTGATTTCGTTAGTAATAGCATATACATTAATATATGCACACGCTTCTTTCCTAAATAGTCAATGGAATGAAATATTCATTCCCATAAAACTATATAATATACTTTTGCCATTAAGGCAATCAACGACATATATATTATATAATTAATGATTAATTAGAAAACGTCCCACTTAAGTCAATATATTCAATTGATAATTCTTAATTAGGGAAAAATGTGTCTTATACCAAGTTAATATATTATATATAAAATCCAATTCTATTTAGGATTCTATCACATGTCACATATGTGAGACATAAAACTTACAAGTTATACCCGATCGAACACTCTACAAATAATATGGCTCGGAAATTTAGAGTCGGATGTGATGAAGAGATATTTTAGGAATATGATGTGATTGAAAACTCAAACAATATAAGTATAAAATATCAAAGTAAATATATGATTACAAGTTATGAAAATTTATTGGCACAATAAATCATATTTTTATTTGGATAGTATAAAATCGAGTTATGTATACTAACTGGAATTCTTAACAAAGATTGAATAAATTCTGAGAGTTTATTAATCACATTCGGAATACTCTAATACATGCGATATCAGTATTATTTTTTTTATTGCATTGTATAATTTGTTACTATATTTTCAAGATATATGGAAAATAAATGTGGAAATCAAATCTTGTACTATATCGAATAGTATTCCAAAAATTTATATTTAATTTTATCAATTAAGTAAACATATAGCTAATTTAAAATAAAAATAATAATTTAATTAATTTAATGAATTACATATTTTCATACCCTAGTGAAATAATTTAATACCCTATTAAATGTAGCAACTTTGGGGGCTAGCCTTTATAATTAATAGTGTCATTTCTCTGTCCACCGGAATCCGAATTATTAGGCCAATATGATACTCCACTTCTCAATCGTTGACTTGCAATAAAAAATGCGTTAGATATGAAAAACATAAATACCCGAAATAATAAATATGAATATTGCACACAAAGTTATACCTGCACACTCTACCAATATGGATGTGTTGAAGGATAATAAATTAAGAGAATAATCAATTTACTACCATCTCATAACTTAAAAAATGGAGAATGATTGTATTATGGCTATAATCAAAATGGTGTTGTTACAATAAAATAAGTTATTTACTTTTCAACCGGTAGGCCGTCTTCTTCCCGCCTTGGTCGAACCTTGGGACAACGGCAGAGTAGCCGGCTGAGTTATAGAGTAGAGTGATGTTGACGTCTAGGTAGCTTATAGGAACTGGTGGCAGGTCCAGGATTGTTCATTTGGGGATACGATATGTAATTATAACCATTCGAAACTTTAATATCAGCCCGCATTTTCTAAGGATAGAAAACCTGGTTGATCGCGACTGGGGGGGTTAAAGAAGCAGGGAAGAAAGATGATAATAACACAACTTGACCACAACTCAAAAATGGGAATAACTCGAATAAAATCAAAGTATCTCAACAATCAACAACTCCAAAAGAATACTATCTCAACAATACATGAAATTAAAAGAAATATTGTTTAGCGGAAGGATTCGAGAGTAGAATAATGCTATGTATGAAGACACAACATATTCTGAACATTTGATAGACATTTTTCACTTTTATGTTCAACGCCCACCGCGCTCGTCACCGCTCAACTTGTACATAGGGAAAACACATGGAGGGCTCTCAGTGAACAAAAGCCAAAATAATTTAATAAAAACAGTTTTGTCATGCCTCCATTGAGTGTTTTCCAAACAATAGTGATGTATTTTGTGAACAAGAGTGAAGTAAAATCAGAATAAGAGTGAAGTGTTTTATGAGCAAGAGTGGTGTATTTTGTGAACAAGAGTGAAGTAAAATCAGAATAAGAGTGAAGTGTTTTCTGAACAAGAGTGATGTGTTTTGTGAACAAGAGTGAAGTAAAATCAGAATAAGAGTGATGTGTTTTCTGAACAAGAGTGATGTGTTTTGTGAACAAGAGTGAAGTAAAATCAGAATAATAGTGACGTGTTTTGTGAACAAGAGTGAAGTGTTTTCTGAACAAGAGTGATGTGTTTTGTGAAAAAGAGTGAAGTGTTTTCTGAACAAGAGTGATGTTTATTGTGAACAAGAGTGAAGTGTTTTCTGAACAAGAGTGAAGTGTTTTCTGAACAAGTGCAACTATCATTTTACCTTCTGAAACTATCATTTTATCCCCTGAAACTATCATTTTATCCCCTGAAATCATCAGTTTATCAAGTGCAACTATCATTTTACCTTCTGAAACTATCATTTAATCCCCTGAAACCATCATTTTATCAAGTGCAACTATCATTTTACCTTCTGAAACTATCATTTGCTAAATTTCAATGAGTTCAAAACAGCAGAGAGAGCATAACTTGTCACTTAAGTAGAACAAAACACTACTCACAAAATCAATACTCAAATAAACTGCTTCGAATCGGCATTACTGTTGTACACAATAATATGGAATTTGGTATGAATTGATGATACAAAATCAAGTGTGTAGTAAATTCAAAGTAAATTCATCATGCTGTCATATGTAACTCTAAATCTACATAAAAAAATTATAGAATCTAAAAAAACGAGAATCGCTGGCAAAATGATAAAATCGAGCAAAAACAAAAGTGAAATAAGTAAAAAACTTCATCCACCCTTTCTTCGATGATGCTTGATCCTTTTACGTCGTCATATTCCAGAATTGGGATTGTTTTTCCTTCGAAACTGAAGAAACAAGGGTTTGAATGAGATTCGAAGGGTTTGAGTGTGAGAGAAATTGAATGCAGCGTTTAGTTCATGTTTTCTTTTTACGCGCCCAATTTTATAACTAAATGACAATTTTGCTCCTATATAACCGAATTATGATAGTTTTATTTGATAAAATGATAGTTTTGTTAGATTAAATCTAGACCACATATTTTAAAAATGTGTGGTGGAGATTTAGTTATAGGGTTATCACACAAATTGGGGTTATCATTATAATGCACCCCTATATATATATATATATATAGGGTTTTGATCTATGCAAAACTAGATTTAAATATAGAAACGCAGAACAATATTTGCTTAATTTTTAGGTCATAGTTAGTTAATTTTTAGGTCATGCTAACAAAGCATGACCTAAAATGATCTTAGCATGACAATAAACTCAAATATTATAATATGACCTAAAATTGCTTAATTATGACCTTTCGTGTTTTTAGTTAATTATTGACCATTAGATCATCTAATCCTACGCCAAGATTTGGGCTGCATTTCTGGATTTAAATGCATTTTTATTTTGATCATCTCCATATATATATATATATATATATATATATATATATATATATATAGGGGTGCATTATAATGATAACTCCAATTTGTGTGATAACCCTATAACTAAATCTCCACCACACATTTTAAAAATATGTGGTCTGGATTTAATCTAACAAAACTATCATTTTATCAAATAAAACTATCATATTTCGGATATATTAAGGGCAAAATTGTCATTTTGTTATAAAATTGGGTGGGTAAGAAGAAAACGTGAATTAAACACTGCATTCAATTTCTCTCACACTCAAACCCCTCCGAATCGCATTTCAAACCCTTGCTTCTTCAGTTTCAAAGGAAAAATCATCCAAATTCTGGAATATGTCGAAGGAAAACGCTCAAGCATCATAGAAGGAAGGCTGGATGAAGTTTATTACTTATTTCACTTTTGTTGTTGCTCGAGTTTATTATTTTGCCAGAGATTCTCGTTTTTTTAGATTCTATAGTTTTTTAGTGTAGATTTAGTGTTACATATGACAGCATGATGAATTTACTTTGAATTTACTTCATACTTGGTTTTGTATCATCAATTCATTCCTTATTCCATGATGAATTATTGTTTTAAATTATAAAATGATAGTTTCAGGGGATAAAATGATAGTTTTAAATGATAAAATGATACCAGGGATAGAAATCAGCTACTTCTACTAATGTATTGAATTTCATACCAATCATTGGCTTTAAAGCATCATCACAAACAGGAATGTACACACCTACAAATCAATAAAACTATCATTTTATCAACTCAGAGTATCATTCTATCCGGCAAAACTATCATTTTATCAACTCAGAGTATCATTCTATCCGGCAAAACTATCATTGTAGGCAGGAATGTACATACCTACAAATCAATAAAACAATCATTTTATCAACTCAGAGTATCATTCTATCCGGCAAAACTATCATTTTATCAACTCAGAGTATCATTATATTCGGCAAAACTATCATTTTATCAACTCAGAGTATCATTATATCCGACAAAACTATCATTTTATCAACTCCCAATTTTGCACCACTTTAACAGTGAAGCGGCAAGTTCGGGCTCGATCCCACAGAGAAGTTGGTGTGTCGAGAGTGTGTAGAGAACAGGGGGGTTAGCTGCTGCCACGGTTTAACTTGGGAGTTTTTAACTACTGTTTTTACTCTAGGCAGAATTAAACTTGCTAACTTGATCAAGGTAAATTTAACTACTGGGTCAAGTTGCAGGTGAAAACGTAACAGTAAATGCGAGGATGACAACGTAATATCTTTGATTAAACTAAACTGAGAACAGTACAACGTGAAATTGAAACTAAGCTAATACTTTGGAAATTAAGAAAGCAAGTAAAACCGGGTAATTTAGGAATACGCCGACAGATAACAAGTATTCCGCAGCGCTTCTTTAATTCCCCTTTCTAACTACGCATTACTTTATCTAAGCTAAGCTATTCTAGAGAACTGGACTAAGCTAGAGAACTAAACTAAGCTAAACTAGGCGGAAAGTAAAAGATCAGATTCCCTTTCTTGTGATGGCACACCCTCTATTTATAAGCTCGATTCAGCCTCCAACTGGATAACGATCTTGACAGGGATTATTCACTCATGCTGAGAATGAGCGACTCATTGATTGCTACGTGCCCTTCTTCTAGAATGATGACGCTTTTGAGTAACAGATTCATGACTCAGCTCCGTCCTTGCGTCTCATAAGCTAGCACGTGTCCCCTTCTAGAACGTCGTCCTTGATAACAGAATGGTGCGCCACAACCAGCTCATTTCCTCACGTGTTCTTCTTCTAGAAGCCAGCGGTCCCCGCCTAACTGCTTGATCACTCCCCCTTGATCAACTCCCCCGATACTTGGCCTTTTATCACCTTTTGTACTTGCTTGATCAGTTCGGCCTTGCTGCCTTGGTCAAGCGGCATTCCTGCACATTTAACACTTGTTTCGCGCGATAAACTGATCAAGCAGCGTATATTTTACCCTCAAACCGATGCATGAAATGAGCCTTATCAAAATCTAAGTTTGAATCTCAGCCACGAGATTAGAAAATATGTGTGTTTCAGATTTGGTTATAGAGTTATTACGTGATTTGGGGGTTATCATATGATCACAACTCTCTCTCTCTCTATCTCTCTCTCTCTATATATATATAGTTGTGATCATATGATAACCCATATTTTTCGTGATAACAATAACCCTCATTCTATGGACGAAATATATCATTTTATAAAACAGAATATCATTTTATGGATTAAAATTATCATTTTATAGTGTATAAATATCATTTTTAGTAAAAATGATATTTTTGACCCATAAAATGATAAGTTATTAGGTTATCACCATAAATATTGTTATTATTCTAACACAGATATATATAAAAGTGCGACACATGTGATCAATTGCTAACTAATTACCAATCCAAAATTGAGAGCAATTCTTTACCATTAGATTAGAAGATCTAGTGGATAAAATAGTGTCAAGTGTATTGTATTTTAAATTTAAATAATTAATAATTAAATTTAAAGGGTATTAATGTCAATTCTTATATATAGTAATTATAACTAACTACTTTCTTTTTCCTTAAAATCATCTCAAGACTTTAAATTTACGTAACTCTCTCTATTTAAATTTTTTTTCGCAAAAAATATATCAAATTAAAGATAATTTTATAAGGATTCTAACGAGATCTCAATTGCATATGTTCCGACGACGTTCGAATGATGAAATTTGATAATTTTTATTTCAATTTTCGTATATGTTAATAAGCAGATTTTATCAAGCAGCATGAAATGAGCCTTATCAAAATCTAAGTTTGAATCTCAGCCACGAGATTAGAAAATATGTGTGTTTCAGATTTGGTTATAGAGTTATTACGTGATTTGGGGGTTATCATATGATCACAACTCTCTTTCTCTATCTCTCTATCTATATATATATATATATATAGTTGTGACCATATGATAACCCATATTTTTCGTGATAACAATAACCCTCATTCTATGGACAAAATATATCATTTTATAAAACAGAATATCATTTTATGGATTAAAATTATCATTTTATAGTGTATAAATATCATTTTTAGTAAAAATGATATTTTTGACCCATAAAATGATAGGTTATTAGGTTATCACCATAAATATTGTTATTATTCTAACACAGATATATATAAAAGTGCGACACATGTGATCAATTGCTAACTAATTACCAATCCAAAATTGAGAGCAATTCTTTACCATTAGATTAGAAGATCTAGTGGATAAAATAGTGTCAAGTGTATTATATTTTAAATTTAAATAATTATTAATTAAATTTAAAGGGTATTAATGTCAATTCTTATATATAGTAATTATAACTAACTACTTTCTTTTTCCTTAAAATCATCTCAAGACTTTAAATTACGTAACTCTCTCTATTTAAATTTTTTTCGCAAAAAATATATCAAATTAAAGACAATTTTATAAGGATTCTAACGAGATCACAATTGCATATGTTCCGACGACGTTCGAATGATGAAATTTGATAATTTTTATTTCAGTTTTCGTATATGTTAATAAGCAGATTTTATCAAGCAGCATGAAATGAGCCTTATCAAAATCTAAGTTTGAATCTCAGCCACGAGATTAGAAAATATGTGTGTTTCAGATTTGGTTATAGAGTTATTACGTGATTTGGGGGTTATCATATGATCACAACTCTCTCTCTCTCTCTATCTCTCTCTTTCTATATATGTATAGTTGTGACCATATGATAACCCATATTTTTCGTGATAACAATAACCCTCATTCTATGGACGAAATATATCATTTTATAAAACAGAATATCATTTTATGGATTAAAATTATCATTTTATGCATGCTGAAAAAATATCATTTTATTGTGATCAATTGCTAACTAATTACCAATCCAAAATTGAGAGCAATTCTTAACCATTAGATTAGAAGATCTGGTGGATAAAATAGTGTCAAGTGTATTATATTTTAAATTTAAATAATTATTAATTAAATTTAAAGGGTATTAATGTCAATTCTTATATATAGTAATTATAACTAACTACTTTCTTTTTCCTTAAAATCATCTCAAGACTTTAAATTTACGTAACTCTCTCTATTTAAATTTTTTTTCGCAAAAAATATATCAAATTAAAGATAATTTTATAAGGATTCTAACGAGATCTCAATTGCATATGTTCCGACGACGTTCGAATGATGAAATTTGATAATTTTTATTTCAGTTTTCGTATATGTTAAAAACCAGATTTTATCAAGCAGCATGAAATGAGCCTTATAAAAATCTAAGTTTGAATCTCAGCCACGAGATTAGAAAATATGTGTGTTTCGGATTTGGTTATAGAGTTATTACGTGATTTGGGGGTTATCATATGATCACAACTCTCTCTCTCTCTATCTCTCTCTATATATATATATATAGTTGTGATCATATGATAACCCATATTTTTCGTGATAACAATAACCCTCATTCTATGGACGAAATATATCATTTTATAAAACAGAATATCATTTTATGGATTAAAATTATCATTTTATAGTGTATAAATATCATTTTTAGTAAAAATGATATTTTTGACCCATAAAATGATAGGTTATTAGGTTATCACCATAAATATTGTTATTATTCTAACACAGATATATATAAAAGTGCGACACATGTGATCAATTGCTAACTATTACCAATCCAAAATTGAGAGCAATTCTTTACCATTAGATTAGATGATCTAGTGGATAAAATAGTGTCAAGTGTATTATATTTTAAATTTAAATAATTATTAATTAAATTTAAAGGGTATTAATGTCAATTCTTATATATAGTAATTATAACTAACTACTTTCTTTTTCCTTAAAATCATCTCAAGACTTTAAATTTACGTAACTCTCTCTATTTAAATTTTTTTCGCAAAAAATATATCAAATTAAAGATAATTTTATAAGGATTCTAACGAGATCTCAATTGCATATGTTCCGACGACGTTCGAATGATGAAATTTGATAATTTTTATTTCAGTTTTCGTATATGTTAATAAGCAGATTTTATCAAGCAGCATGAAATGAGCCTTATCAAAATCTAAGTTTGAATCTCAGCCACGAGATTAGAAAATATGTGTGTTTCAGATTTGGTTATAGAGTTATTACGTGATTTGGGGGTTATCATATGATAACAACTCTCTCTCTCTCTCTATCTCTATCTCTGTATATATATATAGTTGTGACCATATGATAACCCATATTTTTTGTGATAACAATAACCCTCATTCTATGGACGAAATATATCATTTTATAAAACAGAATATCATTTTATGGATTAAAATTATCATTTTATAGTGTATAAATATCATTTTTAGTTAAAATGATATTTTTGACCCATAAAATGATAGGTTATTAGGTTATCACCATAAATATTGTTATTATTCTAACACAGATATATATAAAAGTGCGACACATGTGATCAATTGCTAACTAATTACCAATCCAAAATTGAGAGCAATTCTTTACCATTAGATTAGAAGATCTAGTGGATAAAATAGTGTCAAGTGTATTATATTTAAATTTAAATAATTATTAATTAAATTTAAAGGGTATTAATGTCAATTCTTATATATAGTAATTATAACTAACTACTTTCTTTTCCTTAAAATCATCTCAAGACTTTAATTTACGTAACTCTCTCTATTTAAATTTTTTTCGCAAAAAATATATCAAATTAAAGATAATTTTATAAGGATTCTAACGAGATCTCAATTGCATATGTTCCGACGACGTTCGAATGATGAAATTTGATAATTTTTATTTCAGTTTTCGTATATGTTAATAAGCGATTTTTTATCAAGCAGCATGAAATGAGCCGTATAAAAATCTAATGTTTGAATCCCAGCCACGAGATTAGAAACATATGTGTGTTTCGGATTTGGTTATAGATTAACGTGATTTGGGGGTTATCATATTTGAGATTACTAAGGGTGTGACAAACTGAGAAATTCACTAAGATAACTTGATCAACTCATTCTAAACTGTGGACTTGTACGACGGTTTCCTGAAATAGCCAAACAGCATAAAAGTAACTAGTGTCAGAAGTCTACAAAGTGTACGATAAAGCAAAACTTTACTAACAAACTCATCTTCCTCAGACAACCAATCAAGGAACATAGTAAATCAGATCTGCAGAGAATTTCATCATAACAATTCAGCATGATGGAAAAAACTCACAAGACTAACTCATAACTCCAAATCAAAACAGAAAACAACGACTGTAACTACGTAAACAAACTGACCTACTCATACTCATGCAGAAATAGAACGAAACTTCAGATCTACGACTACCGAAACGAATCTGTAATACCCGCTCTTTTATTACCCTTTTCATTTATGTTTAATGTCGACCTAGAGAAATGTGGATCTCTTGTTTCGTTGAATTAAATGAAACTTGTACCCTGTGTTTATAGTTAATGTTGCTAGTTTGCAAAACAAAAGTTAAAGTGATAATCGAACGAACTAAAACAATCTAATGTATGTTTATGAAATATAATGACCGTTGTACAGGATATGAAGTTGTTCTCCCCGAACTAAAGTGTTCACATACACCTCGAATAATACATTAACTTACATACGCGTGAGTTATGAATAGAAGAAAAAAAGAGTTTTTGAACACTACTTCAAATACTCTTGAATGGACCAAAAGCTTAAGGAAATAAAATCTTTTATTGCTTGCACTTTGGGCTTCTTTTCCCAAGCCCAAATCGCACCCCCACGACCCGTGTCCGATCAGCCGTCGAGCCCAGCTAGCGACCCATGTCCCGACAGCATCGAGGCAGCCAAGCCTTTCCCAACCTGCAAGATACAAACAAAAGTTAATGAATAAGACACAAGAAATTAAAGAAACCTAAACTAGGAATAGGGACAACCCCTCTTTAGTAAAGGAGGACAAGGACTTACCCAAGAAGGCAAGTCAATGCCTGCAACATCCACTCCTCATAGCAGCACCTGCATCCTTTCCTTGTACACTATGCAACACGAACAAAAAAAACATAAATGCAAGAGTCCTTATCTCCTAGTAAAACAACAATTTTTAGTTCAAATTACTACAAGATCAAAGAAAAAGGAGATATGTTGTGGGATGAAGACAAACTGCAGTATCAGCCATTTAATTATCTCAAGTACACCACACAAGATTGCCTATAAGAACCCTTCCACATCACCTTCAAATCCTCCTCCCACATACATCAAATTTTCAGCCACATAGAATGTTTGAGAGTGGGTGAGTGAAAGTTTCCAGCAGAGAGTTCTTGCACCAAGGGCAGTTCCTACTCTCCATAGGTAACGCTATTTTTCTCCCTTCCCACAAATTCTTCATGCTACAAACTCAAGCTCACACCTTTCCCTTTCACTGTAATATGGCTCGTTTCATGCATGTGTTTTGTAATAAAACTACACCCTTTCTTGTGATCTAACGTGCAAATGTGAGACATGTGTGTGTGAAAGTGTGACATATTCAAGAATGAACTGATCAACTGGGCGGACGAACGGATCAAGGAGAATGAGTCTGAACGTCTGACATATTCAAATTTGCTGCGCAAACGGCTCAAGTTAGATCACATGGCATGCAGCAGGAGCACCCCCACTAGGAGATTGAGCGTCACACAAGAGAGATCCCCAAGGCAAAGTGATACGAGTGCCGTTCCATCAACGCCAATCGCCGCTCCGGCGATTCAAGCTACCAATGTGAGCAGCGTGGCAAGAAAGGGAGCATAGGGAACGCGTGGAAAGAAGGGTCGAAGAGGCCAGGTAGAAGTGGAGTCGAGAAGCGATGAAAGACCGAAGAGGCAATCCAAGCAACCAGTGAAGTTTGGAGATTTTGTTTCTTGCTAGTTTAGTATTTTAGTTATTATTATTATTTTGAGGAATATTTATATTTTGGACTTATTTATTTTATATTTTTAGTCGAGCGTAATTATAAGCTTCGTGCCGGGTTTTCTTGTTGGTTCTTTCCGGTCTGATCGAGTCGAACCAAACCTAGGGTCCTTAGATATATATATAGGTATTCGGTGTATTGAGAGAATAAATCAATATATCATAAATTTCCTAATCTTCTCGCAATTACTTCTCTGTCAAGTTTTGTTCTCCACGGCCAAAACCTTGTTGGCGTGGGAATTTCGGTTGCTCGACGGAGATCGATCTCTGCAAACGGACCTTTATCCGACGAATCTCACCCCCTTGCTATTGTTACGAATTAATTCGTAACATTTTGGTGCTTTCATTGGATCTCATGACAATTGAAAGCTCTGTTGTTCTCACCGATTCGATCACCACGGCAGCGTCTACTACGGTGGTGACGATGGATACAGCGGCGACGCTTGATCAATTCGCTACTCAATTGGAGCGTATCTCAGCGATGGTCGGCAGGCTGGAATCCAGAATGGACTTGAATGACCGAAGGGGGGGCGATACGTCAACCCGCCCTATTCCGGCGCCTCCGTTCTCTGTCCCAGTCCAGTTCGGGCCCTCCCATTCCATCCCTACCGCAATCGACCGACATCTGGACTCCGCCAGCGTCCTGGTCGACGATCCCTCATACTGTGGGCAGCGGTCACACGCCTACGGGTTCCTTGGTGCAACCCGGAGCCCATTACTTATCTCTGCCCCAAACCCTTGGGGGGATTACTACTCAGCCAGCGCTATCAGCGATGCCCACTTCGTTTGGCTTGCCACCGCTTAGCCTGACTACGACTATGCCGATCCGTTCTACACAGCCCCAACTTCAGTTTTCCCAACCCTGGCAATCTGATTACATGGGTTTAGGAGTCTCCAGCCAAGCCTCCATTCAGCGACCCCCTCTGATCAATCAGTCCTCTTGCTGGGGCCCTACGCAGAGCAGACAACAACTTACTTTCGGGGATCAGAAACCCACTAAAGTCAAGGTGGATGCACCTCGTTTCGATGGGACGGAGGTGAATAATTGGATTCGAAGTGTACAATATTACTTCGACCATGTGGGGATTCCAGAAGAGCAGCGTTTGCATTACGTCATCATGCTCTTTGAACTGAATGTGGCGGATTGGATCTGGAATTATGTGGCCAGCCATGAGTCAGCGACATGGTTTGGATTTTTGGATGACGTGAGCCGGCGCTTTGATCCGAATTGTACACGAGCCACGTCGGCCTCATCAAGAAGCTAACGCAGACAGGTACGGTTTCTGATTACCAGCTAGCTTTTGAGAAATTGCAAAATAGTGCTGTTGGGGTTCCTGACCATGTTCTTTTGGATTTATATGTGGCGGGGCTGAGGCACCCTATCCAAAACGAGGTCTTACTACACCGCTCGCCCACCCTGGCAGCAGCTTTCGCCTTGGCAACTCGAATTGCGGCGTGTCGGCCGGAGTACAATCACTCGTCTGGGGGACAGAACAGATGACAATGGCAGCCGCGTGGCCAGCGGGTGGGGCAGACCACGCTGCAGTGAGGCGCCGGGAATCACCAGCCACAGATTAGGAGCACTCAGCCTGCCGGGACTCCGGGATGACGGTTGGATCTTTCCAAACTGTCTATTGTTCGCCTCTCGGCAGCTGAAAAAGTTGATCAGGCGCGACGCAACCTATGCTACTACTGTGATGAGAAGTGGGTCTCCGGTCACGTCTGTAAACATCAGTTTCTCGCATATATGGGTGCGGATGATGATGAGGAGGACGATTTTTGTGACAATTCGGATGATAAATTGAATGACGAGGTGGTGACCGCGGATCTCTCTTATCTGCACGCGATGGATAGGACACGCACTTCGAAGTCTCTGATGTTAACCGGGTCTATCGGGTCGGTGGGTGTGACGGTACTAGTGGACACCGGCAGTACCCACGACTTCCTGCACCCCCGTATCGCCGAGAGCTTGCACCTTCCCCTCACGGCTATCAAACCATTTCGAGTATATGTAGGCAATGGTGCATCTATTGTTTGCTCCTACATGTGCAAGGGGACAACATTGGTGGTTCAAGGAACTTCGTTTGTCATAGATCTCCACGTCTTACCTATGCACGGGCCGGACGTCGTCCTGGGTATGGATTGGTTGGAGTCATTGGGGCGTGTAACAACCGATTTTGTGTCAAGATCAATGGAGTTTGTTCGAGGAAATGATTTGGTTGTTCTCCAGGGGATTGCACAACCGCCGCGCCGCATATCTTTATCATCGTTGGCCTGCTTAATGTCTTCAGCGTCATTATTTGAATTATATGAGATGGTCCCGCTGGACCCCCACACCTAATCGGAACCGCAACCGGTAGTTGAGGAATTCTCGGCGTCAATACCGCCGACGATCAGCTCGTTTCTTTGGGTTTTTCAGGTGTATTCCGGATGCCGCAGGGCCTTTCCCCAGCTCGGCAGTTCGACCATCGCATCCACTTATTGCCGAATTCAAAGCGTGTGAATGTTCGGCCATATAGGTACCCATACTTTCAGAAAAATGAGATCGAGAAACAGGTTAAAGATATGCTCGATCAGGGGATTATCCAGCGCAACCACAGTCAGTTCTCGTCTCCAGCTTTGTTGGTCCGAAAGAAGGACGACACCTTCCATTTCTGCGTTGATTACAGAGCGTTGAACAAGGCCACGGTTCTTGACCATTTCCCTATCCCGACGTGGATGAACTATTTGATGAGTTTGGGGCGGCTCGGTACTTCACGAAATTGGATCTCCGTTCTGGATATCACCAGATCAGGATGCACGAGGCTGATACATACAAGACGGCCTTTCATACCCATGATGGGCACTTTGAATTTTTGGTAATGCCGTTTGGCTTGACTAACGCTCCTTCAACATTTCAGGCAGCCATGAATTGCATTTTCCAACCTTCGGGGTGATGGTGGCTTGGCAGACGCCTGTAACAGTCAAGCAACTTCGGGGATTTTTGGGCCTCACGGTTATCGTTGCACCTTTAACGGACCTTCTGAAAAAGGATGCTTTTCTTTGGACAGAAGCAACATCTGCCAGCTTTGAGGCTTTGAAACGGGCTATGACGGCGGCACCAGTGCTTCGCCTCCCGAATTTTTCGCACACATTCTATATGGAAATGGACGCCTCGGACTTTGGTGTGGGAGCAGTGCTGATGGAGGATGGCCACCCGTTGGCTTTCTTTAGCAAGAAGTTGGACCGCGTAGGCGCAGTGCTTCCACCTACCACAAAGAGTTGTATGCTATTGTCGAGGCCGTCCAGAAATGGAGGCAATATCTCCTAGGCAGGGAATTTGTGATATGAACGATCAGAAGAGTCTTTGGGAATTGCTGCAACAAGTGATACAAACTCCCGAGCAGCACATTTACGTCCGGAAGTTGATGAGGTATAAATTCAGCATTGAGTAAAATCGGGGGCGGCGAATCGGGTGGCGGACGCCCTGTCTCGACGCGACGAAGAAATAGAGCCTGACGGTCCTTGCTAAGCGCTATGGCCCACCCCATTCCAGATATCATGCGATTATTGGTGGATGAGACAGCGTTGTCGGCTCCGTTGTGCGACTTACGCCGACAGATTGAGAGGGGACTAGCTGATCCCAAATTAGCTTTCCATGACGGGCTGATCTATTGTGGCCGTAGAGTACTCGTCGGCAAGTTTTCCCCACTCTGAGAGGCATTGATGTTCGAATATCACAACACTCCCCAAGCGGGCCATCCTGGATTTGATCGCACGTTGCGGCGGTTGGCGATGCATTTTATTGGCCGCGTATGCGGCGTGATGTCAAGCGTTTCGTGGCGGCTTGTCTGGAGTGCCAGACCACCAAGTATTCCACGCAGAAACATGGGGGTTTATTGCAGCCACTCCCTATTCCAACTCAGGTTTGGGACGACATCTCGATGGATTTTGTGGTGGGTCTGCCACTCTCGAAAGGGTACACTACTATCATGGTGGATGTAGACCGTTTATCTAAGTATGCGCACTTCGCGCCCTTACCTGCCCACTTTGATGCGATGCGTGTGGCTCGTCTTTTTATTGAAACGGTGGTTAAACACCATGGGTTCCCTAAAACCTTGGTTTCAGACCGTGATCCTGTGTTTTTGAGCGAGGCATGGGAGAATATGCTCACTCTCAGTGGTACTAAACTACACTTCTCGACGGCGTACCATCCTCAATCCGATGGGCAGACTGAGGTTCGACATAGAGGGCTCGAGCAGTATTTGAGGACCTTCGTTGCAGACCATCCTACTAAATGGGCGAATTTCCTTCCGTGGGCAGAGTTAGCTCTTAACTGCTTCCACCACAAGGGCCTGGGCACGTCCCCTTTTCGTGCGCTTTATGGCCGAGAACCTCCTCCCCTTGTGGCTGCTCAACCGTCGGTCAAACGTCATGACCCGTCTACCATGGAGTTGATTCGCCAGAGAGGCGAGCTTTTGGTCGAGTTAAGAAAGAATCTAGAACGGGCATGACAACGTATGCGAACCTCAGCAAATAAACACCGCAGAGATGTCAATTTCGAGGTAGGGGACAAAGTTCTCCTTAAGCTACAGCAGTATCGGCAGCATTCGGTGGCTAAACCGCTATCGGCGAAGCTTGCGCGACAATTTTACGGACCTTTCAAGGTGATTGAAAGGATTGGTCCGGTGGCATACCGCTTGAAGCTGCCGGAGGAGCGCGAATACACGACGTGTTTCACGTCGGTTTACTCAAACCATTTTTGGAAGGGAGTTCCCCGGCCTTTGAGGGTGACCTGTCTGGGGATATTCTGGGTAGCAGGCCGATCCTCCGACCAATTAAGGTCCTGGATAGCCGCTGCAAGGAGATCAGGCCGTCGATCAGGTGTTGGTGGAATGGGCGGGAGCGTCGCAAAGTCAACCTACCTGGGAGCCTGTGTCGGCGGTGCGTCGGCGTTTTCCGCAACTCCTTGTGGACAAGGAGCCTCTTAACCAGGTGGGAGTTGATAAGAGTGCCGTTCCATCAACGCCAATCGTCGCTCCGGTGATTCAAGCTACCAATGTGAGCAGCGTGGCAAGAAAGGGAGAAGAGGGAACGCGTGGAAAGAAGGGTCGAAGAGGCCAGATAGAAGTGGCGTCGAGAAAAGATGAAAGACCAAAGAGGCAATCCAAGCAACCAGTGAAGTTTGGAGATTTTGTTTCTCGCTAGTTTAGTATTTAAGTTATTATTATTATTTTGAGGAATATTTATATTATGGACTTATTTATTTTATATTTTGAGTCGAGCGTAATTATAAGCTCCGTGCCGGGTTTTCTTGTTGGTTCTTTCCCGGTCTGATCGAGTCGAACCAAACCTAGGGTCCTTAGATATATAAATAGGGATTCAGTGTATTGAGAGAATAAATCAATATATCAGAAATTTCCTAATCTTTTCGCAATTACTTTGGTTGCTCGACGGAGATAGATCTCTGCGAACGGACCTTTATCCGACGAATCTCACCCCCTTGCTACCGTTACGGATTAATTCGTAACACAAAGGGTAGGAAAGACTTTTCAAAGACGGTTTCCCTAGGCATCAATGAATGATCTGGCAGCGGAAGTGTGCATTAATGTACCGATCACATAAATTTGATCTATTTAGCAGATTATTTAGACAAATTCTAATCGTGTAATTATCACATGTATAATGCTTATAACTTGAATTAAAACATGCTTTAGCATATAGAATCCCTAAAAACATGCTTACTACGGAATTAGCCAATTTACCTCGTTGATTCAATCAAGAATCGATGATGGCTTGCTCCGTCTCCACGTGAAGATCTTTAATACTCGACCTCAGATCTTCTGACTGGTGTCCCGGACTATACGCTGATATTTGTATGGGAAAATCTCACCAACGTACTAGGACTTGAATAATGAAGACAGAACTCAACTCACGGAGAAGGCAAAATTTCGAACTCTCTCTTTCTTAGAGGGGGGACGAAAATTTGATAGAATAAAAAGTTTTTTCTGTCTCCTTTATTCTCCTATTTATATTAAGTCACATATTGGGCCCAGTCAGGGATCTTAAGGAAGAATTTGGAACAAGCCTCACCCAATTAACTTTTTACTAATTAAATTGAAACCACAATTTAATATAAGTTAATATTGGAATATTACACGCAGCCACTACAGAAGTAATATTGCACTGCCTTCCAAATCCGAAATTACAAGTATTCCGGGTTTCCTTTAATTGTATTTAATTTAATAGAAACATCCATTAATTAATTATTGTTTTCTATGGACTTAATTAATTAACATATTTTAATCTCCAAGAGTGGACTTAGCAAGAAACTCTTATTTATTATTCATAGAGTAATTAAACTCCGACTAGCTAGATTCCGAATAATAAAACCTTGTTTCGAGCTCCTCTTGTGGATGTTATCAAACGAGACTCTCCTCGCGCACGATTCAACGTAATAACAATTCTAGCACCGCTAGATAATGATCGCCACTACCCAATATACCTGGATCGTTGGGTGACGAAAAACCCGCACCTTTGTTAAGTTAAAGTAGTAGATACTCAATATCATATGCTCAATGCTAACGTACATTGATTAAGGAATTAATTATCAAGACCTCGTCTTTCAGTAGATAGCATAAAGACTCGTCTTCCTGTTAGATCTATTCAGTGCTATACCACACCAACGTCATCTTATTTCAATAAGGCTTAGAAATAATCGGACTGACATTGCAACCTTTCACGATAGGTAGTCTAGGCCTATCTAGGTTGTAAAATTCTTATTTTTCTTTGTTTAGAACTGACCGTGTTACCTTAAATTGGACAACGCCCACAACCGGTCTACTAAAACAAAGACTTAGACTTTGTTACGTTTGCTTATACATTTAAATATGCAATAAACAACCATTAAATGTAAAACATAACAACATTATGACAAAAAATAATCTGTTGCATTTATTGGAAAATAACAATTAGAGTTTTACAATATCCAATCACTCGAAAGGTGATTTCTAGTATACAAAACCCTATTAATCAAGACCTCACGCCTCCTATAAATGGAAATTGAGAAGGAGGACGGAGGGGCTTCCAGCTCTTGGCACACAATAGACTCCAGCTCTCTCCTAGGGCTGAAATGGGAGCTCCCAACACTTAATCTCCTGAATTCCGTCACAAACACTCTTAGTTATTAGTTTAGCTTAGTGGTGGTTTGGTGTGGGTTTTATCACTTTATTCATTTGGTTCTATAATTCCGGCTCGAGAAGGGGTGATGAAACAATTTCTGCTTTTGGTTTTTGTTCACTTTCAGTTCACTTTGGATGTTGCCGACTATGGATGTTTGATACAGTAATCTTAGTTTAGCAATCTTGGTTCACGTTGAAGGCTTGTTTATTATTGCATGACTCTCTGATCTATGTTTGATTTATTATTCATGTTGTGCATGATTTATTCATTTTAGCTCAAGTGTTCTGTTTTCGATCAATATGTTGGATCTGATCTGTTGTCTATGAATCCTGCTTAGTTGTGAAGTAATCATGTGTGGAATATGTTGGAACGTTTAGATCTGGTTATTTGCAGCTAGGTAGTGTAGATCTGAGCGTGATTACATAGATCGAAGATATGATCGTGTTTGGTTCGTTTCGGTAATCGTAGATCTGAAGTTTCGTTCTATTTTCTGCATGAGTATGAGTAGGTCAGTGTGTTTACGTAGTTACAGTTGTTGCTATTTGTTTGATTTAGAGTTATTTGTTAGTCTCATGAGTTGTTCTTTCATGCTAAGTTTGTTATGATGAATTTCCCTACAACTCTGAATTACTCTATTCCTTGATAAGTAGATAAGTTTGTTAGTAAAGTTTTACTTTATCGTACACTTTGCAGACTTTTGACACGGTTACTTTTATAATGTTTGGCTATTTCAGGAAAACGTCGTACAAGTCCACAATTTAGAATGAGTTGATCAATTTAGCTTAGTGAATCTCTCAGTTTGTCACACCCTTAGTAAACTCAACTTAACCCACTGTAGTGAAGTGTGGCAACAGCCATCCCCAACTTGTCCGCAACAAAAGTAGAACATGTCCTCTCTATGGGCCCTTACTTCCTTTTACTAAAATAGTAGTATTGTGGGTTAAGGTCTTTGAAAGGCAAGCTCTTGAGTCTCTCCATTCGCATACTCAACATGAGTTAGAGTGGGGTGAAATATGTCAAATTGATCAACTGGATTACCCATCGGATTCGTTCACAGGCCACGTGCAAGTGACAGACAAAATCGTGCGCATGTGTCCGTTTGGTGTCACGACTTGATCATTATGCGACACCCAGCGCAAGCTCGAGGTTTCAGCGAGGGAAAGATTAACGACACAAAAACAAAGAGATGAAGAGTAGGAAAATGCCTCTTTCAAATGGCGTCGTTGCCGGGGAGGATGGCGTTCTTTATACATTTGTTACAAGACACTTTGGCGCAAATATCGTTGATAATTTGCTTTTCTTCCTTTTTGAGTTTTCAGTTGGTACAGAGACAACTTAAGTCACCCAAGAGTGCTAACAACAACTCATGTCCATGATGAGCAATTGCCGATTGATCCAGATGAAGTTAACCCGCTGGTGTTGACCAAGGGGTCGACAGGGGAAGAGTAGCACTTAGATGGGCGGAGCATCTCAGGTTATCTTTAAGAAAATCAGTGTAAATCTTGTAAACACACTTTTCGTTGTTTTCTGTTTTCCTCTTTTGGAAGGAACCGAGTTCAAGAGGCAACCAGAGGGAGAAGTGGAACCAGTCATTGCCCAACCAAGACCACCTCCCAGCCAACTGACTGACTCGGATGCCATCAGAGAAAGAAACCAGGACATCACCTCCGAGAGTCCATCTGAATCAATGGCTGATCCAAACGAGGTAGAAACTACCATGGTTGGCGATCAGGGAGATGATCCGGAGATAGGGTTACTCTATGCCCACGTTGAGAACAAGCCTACCCATGCTATCTCCAACACCTCTAGGCAAGAAGCAATATATGTTAAGCCAGACTTGCTAGCCATATTACCTGTATTCTTGGGAGCTAGTACCGAAAGTTCAATCAAGTTCTTGCATGAGTTCAGCAAAATCTGCAGAGTGCAGAAAAGGCCGAATGGGTCGAGTGAGGAGGATTTCAAGCTAAGAGTCGTTCCCCTCTCCTTGAAAGGCGAAGCAGATACTTGGTTCAGAGGATTTTTACCCAACACCATCAAGACATGGTCAGATTTCAAGGAGGAGTTTCTAAACCAATTCTTTCCAGCATCGAAGACAAACACAATCCGAAGGGAAATCAAGGAAACTACTCAAGGGTATGATAAGAGCTTGAATACATATTGGCACAGATACAAACGTCTTTTGGATGCATGCCCAAACCACAATATGTTGGAAGTGGAGATCTATTCAAGGTTCTACGATGGGATGGATGCGAAAAACAAGGACATGGTGAACTCATCAAGCGGGGGAAGTTTTTCCCAACTCCGGTTGAGTAAGGCCAAGATCGTCTTGGAGAAGCTTCTGAATGCAAAAAGGGGCTACGATGATGCATCAGACACTCTGCCCCAAAGTAATGCAAATAAGCTTGAGAGGGCGTTCCAGTCAGAGCTCGAAACAAATCACCCACAAGCTTCCTCAATCAAGGCCCAACCCTAGGCTGACCAAATGAGTCACCGCTAGAACAAGAGTGAGATTTGGAATGCAAACACGAGTTGGAATCCCGGGGGGCAGGTGGATGTGTACCAACATGAATACCCCCATCATGGAGAACATGAGAGTAGTAGAGCCCCACCTCAATGGAGTTGGTCTGCCATCGGAAAGGAAATTATCATGCAGATTATACAGAGGAAAGGATCGAGGGATTGATCGTATCCCAGCAGATCATGAGACGTTGTTTAAAATCAAATGACGAACTGACACTGAAAATGCAGCACACATACGATGAGCAGAAATCCAGCATGGACAAAATGATCAAGCAAGTCTCTTAACTAGCCGATATCATGAAGGGGATACAAGAGGACAGAGCAAGTTTTAGGGGGATGAGCGGATGGTAGATGAAGAAGTTGTAAGCCAACCTGAAGAGAAAGGACCGACGAATGCTAAGCAAGAGTCGGAAATACCACTGAAGAAGCAAGAAGTGGTAAGAACTGTTGAGGCCGAACCAGCGGATGAGGAGTCCCAAGCAGGGGACAAGTCGATCGCCGCACCTCTCAAGGACGAACTGTCACAGCAAGTGCCAGAGGAGGTGAGTGATGAACCTCAAGAGAAGGAGAAAATGCACCGGTAGAGAAACCACCTCCGCTCATAGATAAGCTAGGTGGATGCTATGAAGAGGAAGGGCCAAGCCCAGAAGATGAAAGAACTGAAAAAGAAGCGGCGAAGCTAATCTACTGCAAGCAACTAAGGCCATGGCCCAAGCCGCCTAAGAGGAAAGACCCTTCTGACCATAGGTTGCGCCTAAGGGAAAAGAGGAATATTCAAGGAACCTACAAGAATCATAAGAAGAAACGGGAAACCATGATGGTGATGTACCCTAGAAAGAATAGATGGACAGGAAGAACTGCTAGAAGAAAAGTTGTCTCAGGATCTCCAGTTAAAGGGAAATTCCCCAACAGATCACCGACCTATGAACTGATCAAGTTGAAAGAAACGTTAACATCACTTGGTCCAGTTAACTACAGGGATGGCGGCAGAAACCGAAGGATGGAAGACTGTGAAGAGGGAACGAAGCTGCCGACAAATGTGCACAAAGGTGCGATGACTACAAGCAGGGTAGAAAGTGCTACTCACCAAGTCTTGGTAGGATTCAAAATCAATCAAGCTCAAACAAGCAAGGGTCAACTTGCAAGCGAATCGATCCACCACATCCTATGAATTGCAAAGTTTCAGGGAAGTATCATGCTCTATAACCTTCTCTTACTAATCCATCTGAGCGAGAAAATGGTATATAAGTCGGTAGTGTGCGCAGCGGGAGAAACCTCACCACGCATACTCAGCCGGATCAAGTAATAAATAGTTGTGAACAACCCTCGAGACTCACTTGCTCAGCTCAGTACGTATGTATGGGCAGGGTGCTTGATCAAGTGGATTCCAAGAATTGTCCGCAATTTGGAATAAAGTTTTTATTTATTGTTCTCTTTTAAGAAAATCCCAAACAAATTATTTCAGAAAATAGAAAAACTAATTTTCAAAAATTTTGGATGTATCTGATAGAGAGTTTAGTTTCAACGCGAAATCTTTAAATTCTTGAAGAAATTCTCTGACTAGTACTCCACAAAATTCCTTATTTTGTTTCTCTCATTTTCAAGTAGGATTTGACAGAATAAGTGAGAAAGAGAAACTTACTGGCAAAATTGTCTTTAACTGAAGAAGGTAAAAAGGGGGGAATCGTAGAAATTTTGAATTTCAAAATTGGCGCAGGAAGGTGAACGGGTGCTGATGTCACGACAATCGTTCCCTATTCTTCTTCCACCTCTATTTATAACACCTTTCTCTCTCCTGGTCAATATTTGCATCTCTTAACACGCACAAGCCTAACAAAATTCTAAATTTCCTTTCTCTCAGTTTCCGGCTAAGTCACTCAACACCACCTCCTTCCATGGACAAATCAACAGCTTCCGGTCAGTCCCAGAAACCCTCTTCCAAACTCCTCGTGCGAAAGATTCCTTCCACCCCTCAACCAGAAACCATGACACCTCCGACCCCTCAATCAATGGTGTAGCCAGTCACTGGAATGATTCAGCCAAAGGAGACGTCCGTAGGCGAATCATACCTTAAGATCATCACAGATATGATGGGGAAGTTCAGCCCCACCGGAAAGGTAAACGATTTCCTCACCAACATGGCCGAGGAGATCAAGAAGGAGGAAGCTCGTCCCAACTCACTCCTCTCGAAATTCCTACCACCTCCACCATGCTAACTAGAACACCAAATATACAATCTCTTAAAGAACCCACACACGAAGCCCTCACATCCCCCACTGGAGACTCTACGGCTTGGAATCAAGAAGAGAGAAGCACTGGTGCCTTCAGTGAGGAAGAAGAGGATACTCTCTAAGGAGTAGGGGAAAAAGTCCAGAGGTTAGTTGAGGAGAAATCCACCGAGCGAGACAGGGAAGTGGTGAATATGGATGATGAAGGGTCAAACGATGATTAGCAAACCCTTGATGTGAAAGCAGTTATACGGAGTTGCCGTGCACAAAGGAGACTTGATTCGGAAGAATTTAAAAGCTTGCGGGAGGAGGCTGCAATCTTGACAGCCACAAAGAGAGAAGCCGCGGAGAGGAAAAGAAAGGAGAAGCAAGTGGCTACCCCTAGCAAGTCAAGAAGGAAGATCCATTATCCTTCCTTGCGGATGATATGAGTCAGGGAGGATTTCTTAGAATACATTAAGGCCATCGAGTTCGAATAGCTGCTGGAGCATGTGCCATGTGAGGTGCCAGTTAACCTTGCGAAGGAGTTCTTCACATTTTTCTACTTCGAGTATACTATCGACCTGGACAAGGAGTCCATCTATTTCAGAGTCTTTAATCCGGAAGTGGTTATGACCCTCAAAGAGTGGTCATTAAGATTGGGATTGTTGAGTTCCAAGGAGGATAAGACTGGAGATTGGTCTTCCCGGGAGATTGGCCAACCCCAGAACATTAATCCGTAACGGTAGCAAGGGGGTGAGATTCGTTGGATAAAGGTCCGCTCGCAGAGATCGATCTCCATCGAGCAACCAAAATTCCCACGCCAACAAGGTTTTGGCCGTGGAGAACAAAACTTGACAGAGAAGTAATTGCGAGAAGATTAGGAAATTTCTGATATATTGATTTATTCTCTCAATACACCGAATCCCTATTTATATATCTAAGGACCCTAGGTTTGGTTCGACTCGATCAGACCGGGAAAGAACCAACAAGAAAACCCGGCACGGAGCTTATAATTATGCTCGAATCAAAATATAAAATAAATAAGTACAAAATATAAATATTCCTCAAAATAATATTAATAACTAAAATACTAAACTAGGGAGAAACAAAATCTCCAAACTTCACTAGTTGCTTGGATTGCCTCTTTCGTCTTTCATCTCTTCTCGACTCCACTTCTATCAGGCCTCTTCGACCCTTCTTTCCACGCGTTCCCTCTGCTCCCTTTCTTGCCACGCTGCTCACATTGGTAGCTTGAATCGCCGGAGCGGCGATTGGCGTTGATGGAACGGCACTCGTATCACTTTGCCTTGGGGATCTCTCTTGTGTGACGCTCAATCTCCTAGTGGGGGTGCTCCTGCTGCATGCCATATGATCTAACTTGAGCCGTTTGCGCAGCAAATTTGAATATGTCAGACTTTCAGACTCATTCTCCTTGATCCGTTCGTACGCCCAGTTGATCAGTTCATTCTTGACTATGTCAGACTTTCACACACACCTGTCTCACATTTGCACGTTAGATCACAAGAAAGGGTGTAGTTTTATTACAAAACACATGCATGAAACGAGCCATATCACAGTGAAAGGGAAAGGTGTGAGCTTAAGTTTGTAGCATGAAGAATTTGTGGGAAGGGAGAAAAATAGCGTTACCTATAGAGAGTAGGAACTGCCCTTGGTGCAAGAACTCTCTGCTGGAAACTTTCACTCACCCACTCTCAAACTTTCTATGTGGCTGAAAATTCGAAGAGTGTGGGAGGAGGATTTGAAGGTGATGTGGAAGGGTTCTTATAGGCAATCTTGTGTGGTGTACTTGGGATAATTAAATGGCTGATACTGCAGTTTGTCTTCATCCCACAACATATCTCCTTTTTCTTTGATCTTGTAGTAATTTGAACTGAAAATTGTTGTTTTACTAGGAGATAAGGACTCTTGCATTTATTTTTTTTTGTTGGTGTTGCATAGTGTACAAGGAGAGGATGCAGGTGCTGCTATGAGGAGTGGATGTTGCTGGCATTGACTTGCCTTCTTGGGTAAGTCCTTGTCCTCCTTTACTAAAGAGGGGTTGTCCCTATTCCTAGTTTAGGTTTCTTTAATTTCTTGTGTCTTATTCATTAACTTTTGTTTGTATCTTGCAGGTTAAGAAAGGCTTGGCTGCCTCGATGCTGTCGGGGACATGGGTCGCTACCTGGGCTCGACGGCTGATCGGACACGGGTCGTGGGGGTGCGATTTGGGCTTGGGAAAAGAAGCCCAAAGTGCAAGCAATAAAAGATTTTTTTTCCTTAAGCTTTTGGTCCATTCAAGAGTATTTGTAGTAGTGTTCAAAAACTCTTTTTTTTTCTTCTATTCATAACTCACGCGTATGTAAGTTAATGTATTATTCGAGGTGTATGTGAACACTTTAGTTCGGGGAGAACAACTTCATATCCTTGTACAACGGTCATTATATTTCATAAACGTACATTAGATTGTTTTAGTTCGTTCGATTATCACTTTAACTTTTGTTTTGCAAACTAGCAACATTAACTATCAAGGCAGGGGTAACAAGTTTCATTTAATTCAACGAAACAAGAGATTAACATTTCTCTAGTTCGACATTAAACATAAAGGAAAAGGGTAATAAAAGAGCGGGTATTACAGATTAGTTTCGGTAGTCGTAGATCTGAAGTTTCGTTCTATTTTCTGCATGAGTATGAGTAGGTCAGTTTGTTTACGTAGTTACAGTCGTTGTTTTCTGTTTTGATTTGGAGTTATGAGTTAGTCTTGTGAGTTTTTTCCATCATGCTGAATTGTTATGATGAAATTCTCTGCAGATCTGATTTACTATGTTCCTTGATTTGGTTGTCTGAGGAAGATGAGTTTGTTAGTAAAGTTTTGCTTTATCGTACACTTTGTAGACTTCTGACACTAGTTACTTTTATGCTGTTTGGCTATTTCAGGAAACCGTCGTACAAGTCCACAGTTTAGAATGAGTTGATCAAGTTAGCTTAGTGAATCTCTCAGTTTGTCACACCCTTAGTAATCTCAACTTAACCCACTGTAGTGAAGCGTGGCAGCAGTCATTCCCAACTTGTCCAAAACAAATGTAGAACACGTCATGTATGTGGGATTCAATCCTTACTTCCCTTTACTAAAATAGTAGTATTGTGGGTTAAGGTTTTTGAAAGGCAAGCTCTTGAGTCTCTCCATTCGCATACTCGACATGAGCCGGAGTGGGGTGAAACATGTCAAGTTGATCAACTAGATTACCCACCGGATCCATTCACAGGCCACGTGCAAGTGACAGACAATATCGGTCACCTAGGTCCGTTTGGTATCACAACCTGACCAGTCTGTGATGCCCAGCTCATGCCCGAAGTTTCAGCGAGGGATAAATAACGATAGAAAGAAAATGACACAAGAGAGAGCAAGCTTTCACCCTACTAGACCTATTATATTTTAATTCGGGTCTGATTAGGGAGTGACTCCCTACTTAGGCTAGTGTACACCAATGGGGATCGTGAGACGTCTTTTGGGTCGGCCGGTCCAGTGATCGAGTTTGAGGCCACATTCTCGTTTCACATGATGAGGTTGATGTTGATGAGATTGTTGTTGTAGTTAATGTTGATGATGGGCTAGGGAGGGGAGGGGAGTGACCCTACTATGCCAGACTATGGTAATCGAATTCTGGTCCTAGCAAGGGTGCGTCCCTACTCAGACTAGTGTACACGATGAGGACCATACGTCATCGAATGGGTTGGCCGATTTTCGTGCTCGTGGAAAGTGGTCACCTTACACGGCACCCTAAAGAACAGATATGGTATTTTCTTAAATAACTCAAGGAGAAGTGATTGTGTTTTTGAAATGATGAGGAAGATCATTTGGAGATGAGTCGAAAGTTTGTGCTTATTAAATGTTTTTAGTGTTTCTCGGCATTTTAAAATAAAACCCGATATTCACTCAATGGAGGCATGACAAAACTGTTTTTATTAAATTATTTTGGTGTTTGTTCACTGAGAGCCCTGCATGTGTTTTCCCTATGTGCAAGTTGAGCGGTGACAAGCGCGGTGGGCGTTGAACATAAAAGTGAAGAATGTCTATCAAATGTTCAGAATATGTTGTGTCTTCATACATAGCATTATTCTACTCTCGAATGCTTCCGCTAAACAGTATTTCTTTTAATTTCATGTATTGTTGAGATAGTATTCTTTTGGAGTTGTTGATTGTTGAGATACTTTGATTTTATTCGAGTTATTCTCATTTTTGAGTTGTGGTCAAGTTGTGCTATTTTCATCTTTCTTCCCTGCTTCTTTAACCCCCCAGTCGCGATCAACCGGGTTTTCTATCCTTAGAAAATGCGGGCGTGACAAGGGTGTGGGCTGATATTAAAGTTTCGAATGGTTATAAGTACATATCGTATCCGCAAATGAACAATTCTGGACCTGCCACCAGTTCCTAGAAGCTACCTAGACGTCAACATCACTCTACTCTACAACTCAGCCGGCTACTCTGCCGTTGTCCCATGGTTCGACCAAGGCGTGAAGAAGACGGCCTGCCGGTTGAAAAGTAAATAACTTATTTTATTGTAACAACACCGTTTTGATTATAGCCATAATACAATCATTCTCCCTTTTTTAAGTTATGAGATGGTAGTAAATTGATTATTCTCTTAATTTATTATCCTTCAACACATCCATATTGGTCGAGTGTGCATGTATAACTTTGTGTGCAATATTCATATTTATTATTTCGGGTATTTATGTTTTTCATATCTAACGCATTTTTTATTGCAAGTCAACGATTGAGAAGTGGAGTATCATATTGGCCTAATGATTCGGATTCCGGTGGACAGAGAAATGACACTATTAATTATAAAGGCTAGCCCCCAAAGTTGCTACATTTAATAGGGTATTAAATTATTTCACTAGGTATGAAAATATGTAATTCATTAAATTAATTAAATTATTATTTTTATTTTAAATTAGCTATATGTTTACTTAATTGATAAAATTAAATATAAATTATTGGAATACTATTTGATATAGTACAAGATTTGAAATATAGTAACAAATTATACAATGCAATAAAAAAAATAATACTGATATCGCATGTATTAGAGTATTCCGAATGTGATTAATAAACTCTCAGAATTTATTCAATCTTTGTTAAGAATTCCAGTTAGTATACATAACTCGATTTTATACTATCCAAATAAAAATATGATTTATTGTGCCAATAAATTTTCATAACTTGTAATCATATATTTACTTTGATATTTTATACTTATATTGTTTGAGTTTTCAATCACATCATATTCCTAAAATATCTCTTCATCACATCCGACTCTAAATTTCCGAGCCGTATTATTTGTAGAGTGTTCGATCGGGTATAACTTTGTCTACAATATCGATATCGGCAGTCTAGTTTTTCACACAAGTTGGTGGGTGATGAAGGAATGAGAATCATATCAGCCTAAAAGTTCGATGTATATAGACATAACAAAGATTTGCTTAAAAGGGGTCACAGTTGCTCTTCTTATTTCCGCAGCATTCGGCGCATTACTCTACTGGCTATTTTTTCCACCTCAATTCTACATAGAACAAATACACATTCAAGAAAAGTCCAGTAACTCTTCGAACCCAAACACCACCATTGTCATAGATATAAAATTCGTGAATATAAATACTGATCGTATTTATTACGAAGATCTCAACATTACTTTTTATTATGCATCCACCAAAAGCTTCTCCGCCGTCGGCTACTGCATTGTCCCACAATTCGTCCACTTTCGGATGGTTACGACCCATCAGGAGGCGGTGGTGGAGGCTCTGTTAGGTTTGGTATAGTGAAAAACATGTTTCGAGCACGAATAGAATCTTACCTGCATACGAAAAACTCTACAATCCACTTTTAACCCAATTCAGTATTATTCGAGCAGTTTTGCACGAATAGAATCACTAATATTATAACATTTTGTTTGCTTATGCATTTATAAGATGTTTTACAAACATTTAAATGTACAAGAAGCAAACAAAGTCTAAGTCTCTGTTTGTTTTAGTAGACCGGTTGTGGGCGTCATCCACTTTAAAGTAACACGATCAGTTTTGAACAAAGAAAACAAGAATTTCACAACCTAGATAGGCTTTGACTACCTATCGTGAAATGTTGCAATGTTAGTCCTATATTTCTAAGCCTTACTGAAATAAGTTGACATTGATGTGGTATAGCACTGAACGGATCTAACAGCAAGACATGTCTTCATGCTATCTACTGAAAGACTAGGTCTTGATAAACAACTATTTCTTAATCAACATACGTTATTGATTATGCATTACTTTGACTTATCAAATGGTGCGGGTTTTTCGCAACCCAATAATTCTGATATATTGGGCAGTGGTAATTAATATCTAGCGGTGCTAGGATTGCTATTATGTTGAATCGCTCGCCTGGTGAGTCTTTAAGCATGAATTATTTGCATTCTAGCATGCAATTATATGTTTAACATGTGAATTGATTAATAACATAATCGGTCAAATAGATCCTTATCTGATTTATTTGTTATGTACAAGTCTTCCGTTGTACAAGGGGCACCATACCCCAACAAGCTCATGGGCCATTGTGGGACGATGCGGTATAGAAGATTTCCACTAGTTCAATGGTTAGGTTGACCGTGGATTAGACCACCAGATATTGGACGGACCCCTGAAGGACCCCTGGTCGTGGATGGCGGTGGCAGCAGCAGCGGATGTACATATAGATGGCTCCGGCGAGGTTTCTAAGAAGCCGATATGACTCTATGATTCGATGTAGATGGTGGATTCGACATGTTTGTTAAACTTATTTGTATTTGTATTTTTCTTGGTGTTTTGTATTTGTCGTGTGCGAGTTGATCAAATAAATTCCCATTAATTAATCGTTGTTTAAGATTTATATGTAGAATATCAGGTTGTGTTACATTGCTAACTTTTTAAGTTGTTAACTTTGCTAACTCATCAATGCAGTGTATTAAAAATGTCATAGTGTAAACATTTTGAATACATTGTATTAATGAGTTAGTAGAGTTAGAACTTAAGAAAATTATCAATTGATCACACCCTATATATCAACTAGTTAAAATTGTATTGATAACTCGATTTAAAATGCTAAAAATTAACTCAATCAAAATCATTTAATCTCACAACCCAGCGACTTATCTCAATCAATAATCGTTTAATCTCACAACCCATCGGCTTTATCTCAATCAATAATCGTTTAATCTCACAATCCAGCGGCCTTATTGTAAAAGATTGAGTAGTTCATTTTAAGGATGTATTAATATAACAACTCCATTTATTGTAACACCATACCACCATTTTAGGCCGTTAGATTTGAAGATCGTGTGATTCTCAAGCTGCCACGTGGCAGTCTATTTAAATTAAATTGGAACATAAAAAATGCTGAAAGGCGAGATCGGTATTCTCTATTTTCATTCTGTTACCAAATTGCAGTGCTAATCTATGAATATTGCAGTGTTACTCTATGAATATTGCAGTGTTACGCGGCTGCGTCATTCGTAATAGTTTTTTACCTTATCAGATTGCAGTGTTACTCTATGAATATTGCAGTTTTACCAAGTACTAGTATTTGCAGTTTACATATTACCAAATCCGATTCTGATTTAAATTTTTGGGAATTGATTAAAATATCCACGCCTGCAATATCCGATACATAAGACTGCAATCCGATATCTATTTCATCAATTCAATCCTAGGTGTCCATCTTATAGATCTAAGGACTAGGATTATTGTTATTGTATCACTCTAAAGATGATGTCACCCTAATGCTCCCCATTCATTTTATCAAATAAAATGCAAATGGTTCATTCTTAAATATTACCATATGATTACAAATTTACGGAAACCAATTTTAACAAATAAAATGCGCAAATGGTTCATTAATCTTTTTTATTTTAATTATTTTTAAAAAAAAACATCAAATTAATGGTAATTTTATGATCTTAATGAAATTGTAATTAGTACATAATATATCAAAGGTTTCCGATATATTATCAAATGATATTAGGAACGGACTTGTTGATATTGTATAAGTGAGAAATGATCTTAAATAAGTTAAATAATTACTACCTCCTTCCCATTTCATGTGATACTGTTTTTGCAAGTGTTTTGGAAAAAAAGTATAATAAATAAATAAAGTGGAGGGACACATCTACATTATTTTCTATCTTCCTTGCTATGTGGGCCCCATCAAGTCCCCTACCGCATAGCAGTGTCGGACTTTGAGAGAAATCTTGTATCATGGAATATCAGGTTTATGAAAGCTCACAAAATCGAATTATTGGTAAACTTCTTAGACTTCATACTAATGTTATGTGAAATTCTGTCGTCAGCATGGTTACATCATGGTCTGGATACAGAATTTACAACTTGCGTTGCTTGATCTTCGCAGTTTGCAAAGCAGAAAAGGTGGCATTAACTGTTGATTTATTATTACTTCTGTTTTGAGAAGTTGGCTAGAATGCTTAGTGAATATGAAGTTGTTATCAATCGATGCCCTCAATACATACTAATTTTGGAAAATGTAAGTTCTGATGTTAGAGTTCGTGATTTTTGTTAATTTCTATGTTCACAAGTTGGAGCAACAGAGAAGAAAATAAGCATGATAATTGAAAGGTAAAGCAAATTGTATTCAAATTAAAGAGAAATAATACGTGGAAAATAAAAAGTAAAAGTGTCTAGCTGTCATTAAATTGAACATCATCACTTCTCAATAAATTTGGGTTGATGATGTGATATCATAAAGCTATGGAGGTACATATTATATGGGGAAATAAGGGTATTTAAGTAAATTAATCTCTATGATTTAGTCATTACTTAATCTCACACCGTATCTTGGTATAATTTATACAATCAACCGAATATCACCAATCTGGTTAAAAGGTTGTTGCAAATGTGGAAATGACAATAATTAAAGCAATGGAATACAGAGACGGAGAGTTAAGCATAGCAAAAGTATAAAAGTTTAGTCATACATTGAATTCCTATTTATCTAGAATTAAACCAATCAATAATCAATTGAGTTTGTAGTGAAGTAATTTTGGCCCAACTTATTTAATTTATATAAATTGGGCCAAATGTATTGTTGAGTTGAATTTAACTAAAAGTTTAAGTGAAATTGGGCTGAAAAATCATAAACTTTCACAAAAATTTGGTATTTCCCACAACCTTTAAAAGTGGTCTTAAAAATTATGAACTTTTCGATTTGTGTGGATTTCCCACACTAAAGTTATAAGCATAAATTTTGCTTACGTTAATTGCCAAAAAACCTATGTAATAGCCGGGGCTACATTCCATCTTGTGGGGAAGATGAAATTGATGATAATATGGATGCTCTAGAATTAATATCGATATTCCACATAGGCAAAATTTAAGCCGGAAACTTTAGTGTGGTAAATCCGCACGATTTGAAAAGTTGGTAATTTTTAAGACAATTTATGTCAGAAAAATCATAAATTTTCACAAAAATTTGGTATTTCCTATAACATTTAAAAGTTGTCTTAAAAATCATCAACTTTTCAAATCGTGTGAATTCCCCACACTAAGGTTCCGGCATAAATTACGGTCATGCTTTTTTTTGCCATAAAAGGAAATGTATTATTTATAGTGGAACGACCCAAAAAGAAATACGCCTCACTTGTAATAGGAAAGATGGAGTACTAATTTGAAACACAATAGAAATACGCCTCACTTGTAATGGGAAAGATGGAGTACTAATTTGAAACACAATAATATAGCATAGGAAATCATCAAAATTAATTTGAAACACAATAAAATATCATAGGAAATCATCAAGGTTGAAACTCCACGTGTTACAAATTAACTAGATCTAGTCATAATCCATAAGCAAATTAATAATCCCTCCGTCCACGAAATATTTTCCAAGTTTGACTTGGCACGGGCTTTAAGAAAAGTGATTGGAAAAAGTTAGTGGATTGTAGGTCCCACATTTATATATAGTTTTTATAATAGAATGTGAGTGTAATGAGTTAGTTTAAAGTGAGGTCCATTTATAAGAAATGGAAAAAAAGCAAAATGGACAACATTTTGTGGACGAACCGAAATGACAAAACTAGACAACATTTCACGGACGGATGAAGTAATCCATAAGCAAATTCATAATCCGTAAGCAAAATAAACAGAACGCATACACCATGTCGGCTCCGGCAATGGGATCGGCGGCTCCGGCAACAGAAGTAGAGGGATCGGCTTCAGCAGTTAGATTGGAGTCGGAGGGACTGGGATCAGCAGCGGTTGGCACTATTGCTTTGTCGAGTACTTTGAACACTAGGGCTGCGACCTTGTAAAGCAATCTTGCTGCGCTTTTGATCTCATGCAACACTTTCTTTTTCTCCTTTGCCCCATCATTGGAAATATTCCACCATATCCCACCAAGGTAGGGTAGAATTCTCCACGCGAGTTTAAAATAATTGTGTTCATTGACCGCCTACCATTTCGCTATTTGTGGGAAACATCTCTTCAAGGTTCACGGGGAGCACAACACAAAGCATCGTGTCGATATTTAATTTGATCCCCCATCCAAAACAACAAAGCGCCTTTAGCTCTCTCTCGACTTCCCTTACTGTGTCACCCGATTTTGATTTGAGATCCTCAAACTCCTCGCGTAGTCGACTAGAGTGAGGGCGTACGTCGACATCAGTGAACACATGCTCACAAATCGTCGTTGTCAAATTATTCAGATGTTGGAAGCAGTTCAAGTAGTATTATTAGTGCAGATTCTCAAGGAGGTTTCTGGATTGATCGATTTGAAGAAGATATATTGGAAATGGAGCTTTGGTGATGATTAATTTGCTGTAATTAAATTAAATTTGTCAAATTGTTTTTCAATGAGGAGAAATTTAATGAATTTGGTTATGAATTTATAGTTTTTTTCTCATAATATTAAAAAAAAATTGCTGTATTTGAGAAAACAAATGTAAGTAAAAAAGTTAAATCATACTTAATTTATGTTAACATTGAACATTATGTAATATAATTATTAGTCATGCTATAACTATTCTTACTCTTGACCCAAATAATTTTGAAATTTTGAATAATAATTTAATTTAAATAGTCAAATTTGAGAATCAGAAATTTGTCTTATCAGGGGGCGACCCCTGATATTTCTGAAGAATTTGCTGGGAGGAGAACCCCGGAAGGGATGGCGGGCGGCGATGCCCTAATTTCTGAGAAGAAGGTTGCTGAGGGGGAAACCCCTATTTATATCGAGGGGGCAACCCCTGGATTGTCTGGGGAGGCAAAGGCTCCCGTTACTGAAGAAATACAGGAATCCGTTGAGAATAGGGTGAATCTGATAGTGGATTTGACAGATGTCCCGGAAGGGACGGATTCTCCTATGAACGAACGAAACGCTAGGAGACAGGCTCGACGGAGCCTGTTGAACGTGATAGATGATTTCGTCCCACCTACTGAAGGTGAAATGCTGGGCCTAGCACCCATGGAAACCGTGCAGGATAACTCTCCTATACCAAGCGAGGAGGGGAGTGATGGGGAGGGCAAACAGACAGCTCCTTCCTTGGTCAAGAAGACAAAAAGGCCTTCTGTAGGTAAAGCTATTGAAGTCTCCCTCCCTTCCCCGGCGAAGGTACCATATGCTAGAGAGCCGGTTACCCCTGCTAGGTCCAGTGAATCTGTAGAGGAGCCAGAAGAGGAACTCGATTTCGAACCTGCAGAAGTGTGGATTACCAAAGGTTTGCTTGATGCCATGAGGAAATTTGATGACCCTAAGCGAGCGGCGACCTACAAGAAACGGAGTGGTCCGGGTAACTCGCAAAGTCTGGAAAACGATAGGATTCCGAAGATTTAAAGGAGATAGATTCCGATGAAGAATTCCGGCAAGACATTGATGCCATCGGTTTCGATTGTTTGTTGAAGCATAGCTCTGCGGAGGTTCCAACGGCGCTGGCACGTGAATTCTTTTCTACATTCCATTTGAAACCAACCACCGACTTGTATGCCGATTCCATCTCTTTCCGTCTATTCACCGAAGAACATGAAATGAGTATCCGACCCTCCGAATGGGATTGTTCACGCGTACGGAGGATGATGGGGGACTATGGAATGATCGGGTGGTTGGAGCATCGAAGTTTAAGCCTAGATTCAAACCACAATCGGCCTGAGAGTTCATCACCCACCCGAAGGTGGGACATTTTAAGACAAGTGAAAGTGCAGGTTTGCGTCAGGTGTCGCGTCAAGCAAAGGATGTATCCTACTGATCAGGATGGAATTCCCAGCTAAGCCTGAACCTGGTATCAAAAATTCCTCAACCCACTTCTACTGACTAATATAGTGGACGTAAGGGTCGAATCCCACAAAGATGATGCGTTTTGGTATCATGGTGATATTCTGGAAGGTAGTTAGCTACCACGCTCTGGGTTGAGATTCTAACTAGACTGGAAATTAATGTGGTACTCTACTGACTAGGAGGTGTGAGAGATGATTGATAAGCAGCTGTGTACGTGGGAGTAGGAGACATTATGTCTCTGAAAATATGTGGAAGGTATGAGATTCCTATAAAAGGCTAAACAGAATATCAGAGAAAAAGAGGTAGTTAGGTGACTAGGCTGACAGATCTGTAGGGTACCAGCTGAAAAGTAAGAAAATTAAAGGACAAAGAAGAAAAGTAACTAAAAAGTAAAAGTGGTCCCAAGTTGGATGTGGACATTGTCTTCTCCAACAAGTATGAACACAAATCAAACAACTCAGATTCCATGAACGAGAAATGCAGATTAACAACTTCACAAGAACAGATCTACGATTAAAACTGCAAATATAAAGATTAACTTTCGGAACTGTAATTAAGCTTACTGGGTGACATGCAAGGTGGCAGAAATCACGTAAACTAAGCTTTCACACTTAACCATTTCAGATCTAAAATCTAACAGCTATCTAAACTCATGAACTCGGATCTATCAATTCGGAAATGAAAACATGCTCGCAACACTTGAAAGTACCCAAAGCAGTTAGATCTAAGCTATCTGAGCAGAAAGAAATAGAATCAAACAGGAACCGATGCACAAAAACAACTACATAGCATAAAAACGTTTGGATCACAATTAAGACTTCAAAGTAAGCAAGTATCGGAAATGCAACAGATTCAACGTAAGAAAACAAAGTGTGATTAACTAAGAAAACAAGTAAAGATTGTTTTGCCACTCCGGGAGATGAAACTGTTAACACTACGAAACACGCTGACTGGAATGAGAGGATGGGGAACTCCGGCGAACCGATGGAACTCAGGTGACCATGGCTGTGGCGAGGAATGAGAACATGAAGGATAATGCTGAAGGATTGATCTACCGAAGAGAGATTTCTAACTAAGCGTAGGAGTTGATGAACTAATTGGTGATGATTCTCTCTCCAAGTGGCTTCCTTTTATAGGGAGGCCTCCCTTGATTTTTAGGGTAGACTCTCTTCATGAAATGACTCGTTTGCCCCTTGCTTGCGGCTGATTTTCCCAGCTATTCTTCTTCTCCATCTCGAGCCTTTTTGGCATGCATCCTGGTCAGTATTGCACCCTACTGACGCCCTTTTCACCTGAATTATCCGAACATTCCCATACTTGCTAGAACACTTTCCCTGCACACTTTAGCAGCTGTTTTGCAGATATATTCCAATTATGCACGTTATATTGACCAGTAACCAAGGCCTATAATACGACTTATCAAACTGCTCACACTTACCACATGCTTGTCCTCAAGTGTGAAGAACAAACATAAAACAATAAGTCGAATTCTAGCCTGGTTACACCCCTGACCGACTCTATCCTAACCTAGACCCTAAACTATGACGCAAAGCAAAACACTAAAAAAATGACAAACACACATAAAAGACAAAAGAAAACGCTTAAACACATTAAACGCATCAATCGGGCAATATTTTCAACTATCCCTCCCCTTGGGATCAGGTGCAATCCGGCCTTAAAAACCCTTGAATTTCCGTCCCCCCCTCCCTTTTCCTTCCCAGTTAGTACATTTGCTCGTCAAGATCACCCATACTCGCGGCTAAACACTGGATTCGCTCAGTCACTCATTCCTCACCAGGGATGTTAGGACTGTTTTCTCTCAATATGCTACCCACGGATGCCTTGGACTCGGATTTCACGTGCAGCTCCTGAAGGTCTTTAAGGCTTGTAACGGGGCTATTGGTTTGTAGTGTTTGGGGTGGATGTTCCTAAGGCTGTAAGGCTAAAAAATACTACTTATTTTGATGTGGGAGAACTGTGTGCATTTGAGTCTTCGGCTGTTACTTCTCTTGGCCTGACATTTTCTGATATTGGTCTCCAACTGGTCAGTAGCGTCATGTGGCTTCGCCACACTTATTCTTTCTCTTCTTTTTGTGGTCAAATATTTTAAACCATTTTCTTCGCATTTTCTCATTTTCTTCTGTGGCTTCGCCACGCTTATTCCTTCTTATCTTTTTGGGGCCTGGAATCTCTTCCTGGTCATTTATCCCTGCCTCTCTATCTCTTCTAGTTGGTTTTCTTCTCGTATGTCATGCTGGTCAGTTGCTTTCTTGCCTTATGCCTCGCACACACACAGTCCCAGTGGCTAGGGGATCATATATGGGTATATACGACTAGAAAATGGGTTCTAAGGGTGGTTTTTTTTTTAAGGGGGGGTTTCCTACTGCCTTCAGGTCTTGCTACACGTAGTCACTTTACCCTAGGCATCTTGTGGTAGCCACTCTTTTCTTTTCTGAATTAATGGAAAGTGGTTCCACTTTAGGCTTTTAACTCACATTTTAAGAGGGCTTTCTGTATTTGGCTCTAAAGATGGTTTTTCTCTCATACTCGCATCATCTATACAGACTAGGAGAATACTAAGGGGGTCGGTTTCCATTGTCCAGCATGTCTTATCTCCCTCAATTCCCATCACCGTCAGCTGGGGTGGTGGTCACATGTTTCTCCTGCTCCTCCGCGGGGCAGGGGCTGTGCAGGTGGTTCCTCCAGATCCTCTTCCTCGTTTCCGGATGGTTCTTCCTCATATTCCTCTTGTTCCCTGTTACCTTCTTCCTCCCGATCTACTTCTCTTGTCTCGGGCTCCGATTCACTTCCCTCAGATTCTGCCTGTCCCTCGGAAGCTTCTTCCTCTGTCTCGGTCACTTCCTTCTCTGGTACTCTTGGTTCATCAGTTCGGCCTCCGTGGCCACTTATTCCGGCTTCTCGTACTAGCTTCCCTGTTCCCAAATCTTTCTGAATTCCTTCCATCAAGCTAGTCAGGCGAGCCAATTCCGTCCTAGCTTGCCGATTCTCTTTTGCCAACTCTTCCACTGCCTTCTCTAACCTCTCTTGTCTCTGCTCTTGATCGTGTGTTCCCTGGCTTGCTGTAGCTCTCCCAGTCGGTATAGCTTCCTCCCCCATCGCGTAAAAATGCGGTACTCCTTGCCTCATGTAAACAGCATTCGTTTGTACGAAGAATGGGCTATCAAACAACCTAGGGGGTCTACCATGATCTGGGGAGATAAGCCTTCAGCCTCTGTGATGATGATGTTGTTTCTGACGAACACCTCCAAGATATGGCAGAGAGTGAGGTTTCTCGCTGGGTGGGTGGCAATTAGATGGCATTGGTACGCTGTCCAGAATCCTAGGTGTAATTTCCTTCCGCGCTTCGCGCACCACAGAAGGTATAACTCTGTCATTGACGTTCTTACAGCGGAGTTCGACTGTCCCAGCAAATTGAAATCCAAATGGAGTTGTACTAGGCGTAGGATTGGGTTATTGAAATGGATGGAGCGAGAGAGAGTGGATGCAAATTGGCCGGCGGCCGGGTGAGTTAACTCCTCCCATGCCTCTTGGGGCTCAAAGTCTACGTGCCTACGGGGAATTCCCCGTTCTCTGCTCCTCCAATCTCATCCTATCGCCTCCTCCAGGCTACACATCCCCAAACTTATTGTCCATTCAATCAGATTCATACTTATTTCCCCTCCAAACAACCGGAAACTTATAGAAACCTCATCCAAATCTGTTGTGACCCTAAATCGGAATGTGGTAAAGAACTCGTTTGCTAACCTAACACTAATGTTCGGATTCCCATTCTCCACCAACCATTCGAATCCTAACGCATGCAAATAAGAGAGAAACTGCTCGCGGGCACCCAACTCATGTAAAGAGGGAATATAGAGTACCTTTCCGCTCTTCACTTGCTTGCTCCCGTCATCCTTGTTATTGAAAGCATCTTGTAGCTTTTTGGAGTCGAATAGCTTCATCTCCTCCACCAGTCCATTGTCCAGCGTCGGTACCTCAGTCTCTCTACCGGGGGATGTACTAGCTCCCGATGATCGTGTGGAAGCTGTTGCTCTCTGTACTCCTCGTCCTCCAGAGAGATATCACTGTCGGAGTCCGAATCTTCACTGGCAGCGTAGTCGCTATCACTCTGTTCCCTCCGGTGTTCCTGGGCTCGCTAAACTGACTCAGTAATGACTATGCTACTGTTCACTGTACGTGGCTTCTTGTTGCTGGGCTTCTTCTTCATAGGGGCCTTCCCCTTCCGTTTTCTCTCTGCACGGTACCTGTCCTCATCACTATCTCGCTCGTTCTCCGGTTCTTTCTCAGCGTGTGTTGAAGGCTGGTCCTGGGCAGTAGGGCGGGTCTCCACGCGGGTATATGTACTATCATCTCTTGGCTCGACGTGACCTACTGACTCAGATGCGAGGTCCAGACCCTCAGCCATCTGCTCAGTCTCATCTCCCTGGTCACTCGGCGTTTGGGAGACCGCTTCGGTTGCCACCGTAGTATCCTCAAAATCAGTAGCGGGTAAGGATTCATCCCCAGGTTTTGTGGGAGTGGTCCCTTCTTCTTCGCTGAAAATCTCCACCGGATCTGCTGCCATGTTTACCTTTGCTTTACTGGATGCCCACTTCCCTAAGCATCTTTGCGACACTCTCTTCGGCTTCAGCTGTTCTGCCCTAGGGTCGCCCTTCAACACTAACTTCCGCTTGACAGCCTTCGGTTTCATCACTGGTGGTACCACTGGTCCGGGTACCTCTGTTCTTGCTACTGTTTCCTCCTCCTCGATATGTACATCACTCTTCACCGCCTCTGTCTGGGGAGTTGTTGGCTCTGTTTCTTCAGCTCTAGTCTGGCCTTCTTCCACCCGGTCTACTGGCTGATTAGATAGGCGCTCTGAGGTGTTCCCTACCCCGGTTTCTTTACTCTTTCCTACTGCCCCCGATGCGAGGTCCAGACCCTCAGCCATCGTGGCAGTGTCATCATCCACCCTAGTCACTTCGCTTAAAACGCTTCAAATTCCTCATCAGTCATAAGGTCTTGCATCCTGGCCGTTTCATTCAGATCTATTTCCTCCCTCGCCATTTCTTGAGGAGTAGACTCCGCTACCGGCGTTCTTTCTGGTTCAACTCTTCTCTCTTGACTCTCCTGCTCCTTCCTTCTTATCTCTACATGTTCCCCTAGGTCAGAGTCGTAATAGGCGGAGATGGGGTCAACATCCATCGAGTCGCTTTGTTCTGATGGTGCGGTCGCCGAGGGAGATTCCCTTTTTGGTGGAATTGCTGAGCAAAATCGGAATGGAAGTGGGTGGTTGTACTGTGGGTTGCACAGTCGATTCTGCTGCAGGTGCTGCCGGGGCTCCTCTGGTCAAGCTTGCTCCGCCTCCGATTTGGCTAAAACCTGCCAATGCAGTCGCCCAATCTTTGTTCGGGTCCTGCTGTCTGAGGAATTCTACCAGCGCGTTCAAAGAAACCATCGCCGAAGCTTGAGGAATCGGCTCCTGTGGTTGCGGGTTTGGCGGCCGCTCTTCAGTGGCGGATGCGATTCTGAGGTTTCTTCCCTGCGGGATGAAGTAGGTTTCTCACCGGTGATTTTCTTCGCCCATTTTTTCTTTCCCATGGCTTAATTTGGTGAATTTCTGGTGGTAATGTCGGTGTTGGTTTCTGTGGATGACGGCGGAAATTTTGGGAGAGAGAATTGCAGGCGAGGGTTTGTGAGATGAAAAGGGGGGACGGTTGGAATATGAGATTAGGGTGGGTAGTTGAGGGTTTGTAACCGGCTATGAGCGTTTTCCAGGTTGGAGTCGATTCGCGTGGGAGGCGGTTGAGAGTGCTGCTCCCTGATTGGACGTCGCCTGTCCTTTCTCTGCACACGCGCCCTTCCAGTCGCTGTCCCCCTGCAAATTTGCAACAACCCCCCAAATTCAAATTTCGTCCCTTAATGATTTCCCCCTATATTTTCCTAGATTAGAAACAAAGTGAAATAGACACTTAAATAAAATTTGGGAGTTTCACCAAATGGGTATGCTGGTGGTCAGTACGTACTCCCAATTAATAGTTGAGGTCCGAAAATATTTTTGGGTTTTCTTAAAATTAACTAACAGGCAAAGATTAAATTAACTACTACGTATTTAAACTATATACACCTCCCTTAGGAAAATTGGAATTCTACTTTGCCAGCATATGTAAATTACGCTAAAAGGAGCTAGCCCAGTGGAATTTCAATCCCTATCCTACCGGTCAGTATGAAACCTGAGTATGTGGTTGCAGTGGAATCTCATCCACCACAGCCATATCACTATTGTCCCTAACTACCTTTAGCCTATGCCCATTCACAATAAAAGGTTGAGAGTTAGGAAGACTCCCTGAAATCTCCATTGCTCCATTAGAACGGAGTGCAGTGACGACATAAGGCCCTGTCCTCTTCGACTTGAGCTTTCCAGGCATGAGCTTCAGTCTCGACTGGAAAAGTAGTACTTTCTGCCCAATATGGAGATCCTTGGTCCTCGGATTCCTATCGTGCCACAACTTGGTTTTCTCTTTGTACCACATGGCTGAGTCGAACACTCCAATCTAAGTTCCTCTAGCTCCTGCAACTGCAGCTTCCTTTCCTCTTCACAGGCTGAGTATCCACATTTACTTGCTGTACTGCCCAGTATGCTCGGTGCTCAATTCCGACAGGTAAGTGGCACAGCTTTCCGAAAACAATTCTGTATGGGGACATTGCTATGGGAGTTTTGTAAGCTGTCCGATATGCCCATAGAGCATCCTCTAACCTCACGCTCGAGTCTTTCCTAGAAGGATTGACGGTTTTTTCATAATATTCTTTATCTCTCGGTTAGAGATATCGACTTGACCGTTTGCTTGCGGATGGTAGGGAGTGGATAATCTGTGGTGCACACCATACTTCTTCATCAAGGCTTCGATGGTGCGGTTACAGAATTGGGTGCCTTGATCGAATATTATGGCCCATGGTACTCCGAACTGACTGAAAATGTTACTTTTGAGGAACTTGGCTACCTCTCTTGCTTCACACGTTCTTGTGGCCTTGGCTTCTACCCATTTGGAGACGTAGTCAACTGCGACTAAGATATACAAGTTCCCATAAGACGAGGGAAAAGGACCCATGAAGTCCATCCCACATATGTCGAACAACTCACAAACAATGATCGGGACTTGTGGCATTTCATCTCGTGCTAATATTCCACCGGTCATTTGACAATGCTCACAACCTCTACAGAATTTGTAGGCATCTTTGTTGAGGGTTGGCCAATAAAATCCGCTATCCAGATTCTTTCTTGTCATTTTCCTGGGACCGAAGTGTCCTCCACATGCCAAAGAGTGGCAATGCGTCAATACGTCTCTCTGCTCCCAGTCAGGAACGCATCTTCTAATCACTTGATCGGCTCCTACTTTCCAAAGGTACGTGTCATCCCAAAAGTAGTATTTTGCTTCACTCTTGATCTTCATTCTTTAAGCTTTGGTGACGTTCGGCACTTCCGGAAGCTCTCCTGAAACTAAGTAATTGGCTAGGTCCGCATACCATGGGTCCTGCCCTACTCGTTCCTTTCCTTTCTCTGTCACATCCTGGCCAGTAAGCTTCATCACTCCTTCCCAGTCAATTTTTCTAGCGGCGAAAATCACTTCACACAAGTGTTCCTCAGGAAATCGATCTCGCACCTCCTCGCTATTCCCATCCTGCACTATCCTGCTCAAATGATCCGCAACCTTATTCTCAACCCCCTTCTTGTCTTCTACCTCCCAATCGAACTCTTGTAACAGGAGTACCCATCGGATCAAGCGGGGTTTGGATTCTTTCTTGGTAATCAGGTACTTAATGGCCGCATGGTCAGTATAAACGATGACCTTGGATCCCAACAAGTACTGTCGAAACTTCTCGAATGAATACACCACGGCCAGCATCTCCTTCTCAGTGGTATCATAATTCCTTTGAGCTTGATTCAAAGTTTTAGACGCATAGAAAATTACATACCTTTTCCCGTCGATCTTCTGACCTAGAATAACTCCCACTGCATAGTCGCTGGCATCACACATGACTTCGAAAGGATGCTCCCAGTCAGGAGACCGAATAATTGGTGCAGATACCAGCTTCTCTTTGAGGAGGTTGAAAGCAGTCTTGCACTGTTCATCAAAATTGAATTCCACTTCGTTTTGAAGAAGTTTGGTAAGGGGCTGGGCGATTTTAGCGAAGTCTTTTATAAATCGTCGATAAAATCCTGCATGCCCCAGAAAACCCTTTATTTCCTTCTAGTCAGTAGTGAAAGGTAGTTTGGTAACGACGTCCACTTTGGCTTGATCCACCTGGATACCTCTCTATGACACCACGTGCCCCAGGACGATACCCTCTGTGACCATGAAATGACACGTCTCAAAATTCAAGACTAGGCTTTTCGCTTGACACCTCTCCAAGACTATATCAAAATGATGAAGGCATGAGTCGAAAGAGTCCCTGTAGACTGTGAAGTCATCCATGAATATCTCTATGCACTCCTCAATTAGATCGGAGAATATGCTCATCATGCATCGCTGAAATGTTCCCGGAGCATTGCAAAGACCGAATGGCATGCGTCTGTACGCATAGGTTCTAAACGGGTAAGTGAAGGTGGTCTTATCCTGGTTCCAAACGGGCAGGTGAAATGTTCACGTAGATTCGAAAATACCCGTTGTACCCATCCAAAAAACAAAAGTACTTCTTCCCAGCCAGTCGCTCCAACATCTGGTCGATGAACAGTAGAGGGAAGTGGTCTTTCCTGGTCACGGCGTTCAGCTTACGGTAATCTATGCACATCCGCCAACCAATGACTAGCCTTGTCGGTATTAGCTCATTCCTCTCATTTTGAACCACCTGAATCCCGGACTTCTTGGGAACCATGTGCACATGGCTGACCCACTCGCTATCGGGCACCGAATAGATAATCCCTAATGACAGCAACTTCAAGATTTCCTTTAATATTTCCTCCCGCATGTTGGGATTCACCTTTCTCTGCGAATCTCGATGTGCCTTCGCCCCTTCTTCTAGCCTAATATGATGCATGCAGACGTCAGGGCTTATTCCCACCAATCTGTAAGGCTCCATCCAATTGCTTTCTTGTTCCTGCCTTGGACGGTCAGTAGCCTTGCTTCTTGCTCCTTTGTCAGGCTGCTGCTTATGATCACCGGATATGAATTTTTCTCCCCGAGAAAGGCATACTTCAGGGTTGCTGGTAACTACTTCAATTCAACATGTGGGAGAAGTGTGTCTGCTGGTAGAGGGTTCCTTGCAGCATCCCCTTCCTTTTCTAATTCTCCCTCTGAAAATTCATCTGTACTGACTGGTAGCTTAGCCCCTGCGGCTCCAATAAATTTTGATTTCTGGCAGAAGTCCTTAATAGCTCCTTCTATCTCTTCATCAGTTAACCCTTGGCTACTGATCAGGTCACACCATGCAGCTGCCTCTACATCAGCCTGCCCATATACATCCAATGCTTGTAGCTTTTCCTGCAATAATTCAGTCTCAAGAAAATCTTGGACTAGGGGGTCAATTACATCCACATAGCATAGATTTTCAGAATCCATAGGTTTTTTCATGGCCTCATTGATATCGAAGGTAAACTTTTCTCCATGAAAATTAATGCAAATTGTTCCCTCAGCCATATCTACAATCGTCTTGGCTGTCCTACGAAATGGCCTTCCCAACAATATACCGCTAGACTCCCTAGCTTCAGACTCACTCATCTTGATCACGTAAAAGTCAGCAGGATAAGTAAAATCATGTACTCTCGCCAACACATTTTCTAATACACCCTCAGGACTTATGCATGATCTATCAGCCAGTTAGATTAATACCCTAGTGTTAGAAAACGTTACTCCCTTCAGTCGATTATAAACTGACAATGGCATAACATTTATAGAAGCTCCCAGATCACACATTGCATGCTCGATTTTTACATCTCCTATATTTATGGGCAAAGTGAACATACCCGGGTCTGCTCTCTTGGGCGGTAGCTTTTCTTGCACAATTGCTAACACTATTCCTTCCACCATGATCTTCCCATCCTTCTGGGCTTTCCCGGCTATGAATTCTTTGATAAATTTTCCAAGCGGGGGTAGCTTCACGGCTTGGAGGAATGGTATGGTGATATCCAGCTTCCCAAAAATTGACATGTAATCCACTGGGTTTTCCTTCTTCCTCTTGGTCACGAACCGGTAAGGAAATGGTTTTTTTTTCACCTCTTCAGACGGTCCTTCAACAGCCTTCCCGGAGTTTTCCTTGGGTACATTCTGGGCTGGAGCCTCATTCGTGGGTTCTGTTTCCTTAGGAGGGTCTCTCCTGGGCAGTACGCTTCTTGTTTCATTCTTTTCCAATGGTGCTTTATCAAAAAAGAATGGATTCTGCATCTGAGGTAGAGGTCTGTTGAGCTCTCCCTCCGAGACGACATCCTTCAGTATATTCGTCCCACTAGGCTCTCCGTTGGACTTCTTCGGTTGGGGTCCCTCATAGGCAGTACCGAACCGCAATGTGACCTTGCTCACGTTCGCCTTTTCAGGAACATGGACTGTAGATGGGAGTTTTCCTGAATTCCCCTTCATTTCACCCATTGAACTCGCCAGCTGAGCCAATTTCCTATTTATCATGTCTCTGTTCGCCTTATGCTCCTTCTGGGCATTCTGTATCCCTTGCACTACTTCATTATTGGACTGCAACTCACCCTTGATACTTTGCTGCGAAGCGAGCAATTCTCCCATCATGTCCTCCATAGATCTCCTCGACATGTTAGGATATTGGGACTGATTTGGTCCTTGGTGATGGTAATACTGGGTGTTTTGGTTGGGTTGGTAATTTTGGAAGTTTTGCTGGTTCTGGTTAGATGGGTAGTAGTTATACTGGCCAGGAGGGTTGTACTGGTCTAGATGATATTGATTCTGGTTCTGGCCTTGGAAATGGTTCTGGCTTTGGAACTGGTTTTGGTTCTACTAATGTTGGGAACCTTGATTATGCTGACTCTGGTAATTTTGGAAGTTTCTCTGGTGCGGTGGTACATAAACAGGGTTTGAGTTTTGGTTCTGTGGGTTCTGGTTATGGGTTTGTTGGTTCCTTCCTGACCTGTTGGCCTGGTGGTCGAGATTTGCTGGGCCACGGTTGGGATTCTGGTTCGGGTGGGGGTTGTATTGGTTCTGACCTTGACCTTGGTTCTGATTTTGGTTCCCGTCTCCCCATCGAAAGTTCAGATAGTCCCTCCATGGTGCGTCCCGCTGCCTTCCCTGGATCCAATGCCCACTAGAATTGTAGTACCCGACAGCATTAACTTGCTCCATATTGACGAAATCATTAGGCTGATCATAGCCCGGCCCTTGAATTCCCTGCTCTGCACCTTTGTAGCTCCCAGTTGGGGAAGGTGGTGGTGCGTTCTTCTCGATCGCGCTCAGGAGTGTCTTCTTCAATTCTTCCATCTTGAAATCCATCTTCTGCTCTATCTTATGCTCCTGGTCAGTAGACAAGGCACTAGCAATTCTTTCTTTGCTGTAGCCATCCCTAGAATTGTCGTACTCCTTCTTTGCACTCAATAACTTCCCTAGGACCCTTTTAGCTTCACTGACCCTTAACTGCGGGAAACATCCTCCTGACGAAAAGTTTGCCAAGTCTTTCATTGCCTTGTTCATCCCCTCATAAAAGGTATGATGTATTTATATATCGGCCGTACGATGATTCGGACATGCATCCAAAAGACTCATATTCTTCGCCCAATAATCACTCAAGGGTTTATCATACCCTTGCTTCACACTGGTTATCTCTCTCTTCAATGCGCTCGTCTTCGATGACGGGAAGAATTCCCCAAAGAACGCCGACTTGAAATTTTCCCAACTCTCAATGGAATTGGAGGGCAGTCGCATGAACCAGGTGTTAGCCCCCCCTTTTAGAACGAACGGCAAAGCCTTCAATTTGTAGTCATCCTCGGTCGCCCATGCTGGTCTTCTCTGTGCCCTACAAATCTTACAAAACTCATGAAGGAATTCGTATGGGCCTTCATAGCTTTTTCCACAGTACGTGAGCAGGATTGCAATAACATGGGGCTTCACATCACAAACTGTCTGCCCCGGGGTGACTACTATAGCTTGCGGTGGTTCTCCTTCTGTATGCGCGTTCAAAGTCTCTATCTCTAGATCGTCATCATTGTGGTCTGCCATTCTCATTGGGTTACCCTCCAACTGTAGTACCTGTTCTAGTATTCCTTCTTCTTTGGTGTCTTGCTCCTCATCACTACTTGTGCCTATGTCAGACAGAGCTGTTGACTAGCCAGATCGAGTGGTTATGAGTATAGATCCTCGCTGAAGTATCTTCGGTCTCCGATGGTCAGGAGCCGAACTGCTTCTCATAAACTGAAAGAAAAAGAAAGAAAAAAAATTATGAACAATATATACGCCAAAGTATCACACACAATGACAGCTACTAACGCCATTCATCCCCGGCTACGGCGCCATTTGAAAGTGCAGGTTTGCGTCAGGTGTCGCGTCAAGCAAAGTATGTATCCTACTGATCAGGATGGAAATCCTAGCTAAGCCTGAACTTGGTATCAAAAATTCCTCAACCCACTTCTACTGACTAGTATAGTGGACGTAACGGTCGAATCCCACAGAGATGATGCATTTTGGTATCGTGGTGATATTCTGGAAGGTTGGTTAGCTAACATGTTTTGGTTTGATATTCTAACTAGACTGGAAATTAATGTGGTACTCTACTGACTAGGAGGTGTGAGAGATGATTGATAAGCAGCTGTATACGTGGAAGTAGGAGACATTATGTCTCTGAAAATATGTGGAAGGTATGGGATTACTATAAAAGGCTAAACGGAATATCAGAGAAAAAGAGGTAGTTAGGTGACTAGGCTGACAGATCTGTAGGGTACCAGCTGAAAAGTAAGAAAAGTAAAGGACAAAACAAAAAAGTAACTAAAAAGTAAAAGTGGTCCCAAGTTGGATGTGGACATTGTCTTCTCCAACTAGTATGAACACAAATCAAACAACTCAGATTCCATGAACGAGAAATGCAGATTAACAACTTCAGAAGAACATATCTACGATTAAAACTCCAAATCTAAAGATTAACTATCGGAACTTTAATTAAGCTTATTGGGTGACATGCAAGGTGGCAGAAATCACGTAAACTAATCTTTCACACTTAACCATTTCAGATCTAAAATCTAACAGCTATCTAAACTCATGAACTCGGATCTATCAATTCGGAAATGAAAACATGCTCGCAACACTTGAAAATACCCAAAGCAGTTAGATCTAAGCTATCTGAGCAGAAAGAAATAGAATCAAACAGGAACCGATGCACAAAAATAACTTCATAGCATAAAAACGTTTGGATCACAATTAAGACTTCAAAGTAAGCAAGTATCGGAAATGCAACAGATCCAACGTAAGAAAACAAAGTGTGATTAACTAAGAAAGCAAGTAAAGATTGTTTTGCCACTCCGGGCGATGAAACTGTTAACACTACGAAACACGCTGACTGGAATGAGAGGATGGGGAACTCCGGCGAACCGATGGAACTCAGGTGACCATGGCTGTGGTGAGGAATGAGAACATGAAGGATAATGCTGAAGGATTGATCTACCAAAGAGAGATTTCCAACTAAGAGTAGGAGTTGATGAACTAATTGGTGATGATTCTCTCTCCAAGTGGCTTCCTTTTATAGGGAGGCCTTCCTTGATTTTTAGTGTAGACTCTCTTCATGAAATGACTCTTTTGCCCCTTGCTTGCGGCTGATTTTCCCAGCTATCCTTCTTCTCCCTCTCGAGCCTTTTTGGCATGCATCCTGGTCAGTATTGCACCCTACTGACGCCCTTTTCACCTGAATTATTTGAACATTCCCATACTGGCTAGAACACTTTCCCTGCACACTTTAGCAACTGTTTTGCAGATATATTCCAATTATGCACGTTATACTGACCAGTAACCAAGGCCTAGAATATGACTTATCAACAAGTATTTCAAAGGGGTTTCATATAGAGAATCGCATACTTTGATTTGCTCAGACTTTCATCAGTTACAATCTCATGGGGACTGCCAACTCGGCCTTGACAACGGCGGATTTATACTTTACTTGGTGCATGGCCAAGGGAGTACAGGTGCATTTAGGCTACTGGTTAGCCCAGGCATGCCATCAAATGACCGCCAACCCTTCCCGACACATGTACACGTGTCACCTTTTAGGGGCTTATCTTCAGTGAAACACGATAATGAAGATCGCCAAATCGGCCCCTGAGGCGGTTTTCTGTGAGCCTCCAGAAATCTTCAACGTTGACTACTTTTTCAACAAGGGGTTGTTGTACATGCATGGGAAGGAGGTTTGTTTCTACGAAGTCGACATGGTGGAGCCCCAGGTCAAGCAAGAACCGGAAGTTGTCGAGTCCAAAACTACTGTTGAAGTTGTGGCAATGAGGAAGGAGGTGGCAGAAATGAGGATAGATATCAGGGGAGTCAGAGAAGAAATGGCGGCCCTACGGGGTAGTGTGAATGAATTGGTGGGGATGTCGTCAGCCCACAGCGGTCAGATGAAGGAGGTTGTCCAGTTAATGATGATGATGTCAAAATGGATAAAGGAGAACTTCTCCGAGCCTCGGGCAAAACTGACTACTAGACCCAGCACGGTGTTCACCCAGCCAGGGCCAGGGAGTTCGACTCCCCAGCATACCCCACCCGCGTCTAAACCCCTGTTAGCCTCGTCGACATCAAAGACCTTGACTGTGAAGCGGACATTGACCAAGCAACCGAGTGAGGAAGTGAAGGAGAAGCCGGATTCTCCGGCGAGAAAGAAAGCAAAGGTGACCCGACCTTACGTACCACCCCAGTCTGGCTCCCGCGGGGGCCAGACTCCGAATTGAATTCTCCATGAACAAGTAACTTTTACTTTTCTGTTTTTTTTTCCTTTCTTCTTTCTTTTCAATTTATATATGTTCTTTGCCAGCATGTTTTTTTCTGTATATATGTGTTGTGCTTTCCCACACTTAGCCCAATGATTGGTCTAAGTGTGAGAAGGGGTAACACTTTTATGCATGTTTTGGCTTTTGTCTGTTGCACTTCTCCCACTTAGTCCGATGTTCGGTCTAAGTGTGAGAAGTTTGTGTTGTTTGTGCGTGTCTTGTCTTGTTTATTATTGAGTGTTTGTTTTGTACTGGGTGTTACTTCCCTGTTTCCCCCCTTCACTGGGATAGCTTGGGGACAAGCTGGAGTGAAGTGGGAGGGGGAGGGAGTGAGTGCGGTATTTGTTTTTGTGGTTAGGAGTCTCTAGGTCTAGTCTAGGTTTAATGTTTTTGTGTGTCGCATGAGCTAGTGATATAATAAGGTAAGATTCCCTTAGTAAGAGCGATTGAAGATAGGATGCATGTCAACTTTGAGGCCTTTTTACCTTAATAAGCCGAATGCGGTCTGAATGAAGTAAGGACGATAGAAGATGCCTTAGATAACCTAGTTGTGCAGCCCCACTATAATTCGAGTTATAAGCCTAAACATATTGAGCTAACATGTTAGAAATGGGGCCGCCACTTGATGTCTAGGGAGTAGAGTCGGAAGGAGAAAAAATGTGGTTCTGGAGGTATAAGTTGGATGAAGTCCAGGAGTTGGAGGTATAAGCTGGACGAAGTCCAGGAATTGGAGGTATAAGCTGGACGAAGTCCAGGGAAAAAAACACATATATAAAAGGAGTAATAGAAAAAAAGAAATCTAAGGGCAGGAAGCAATAAGTAACCTGACCAAGGAATCAAAAGGGAAAGGGGACTGTAGAAAGGAGAAACGCTCATAACCTGAAGCATCAGTGGTGTGTCGTTGAATTAAGAGTGAATCAATCCTAACATCCCTGGTGAGAAATGAGTGATCGAGCGAACCTAACAGCTGGAAAATCAATAGGCTATCTTGACGAACCGACAGACCGATTAGGTAGAAGAAGGGAATGGGAGGATTTGGAGACTGTAGACGAATCGGATAGACCTTAAGCTTGTGGGGACGAATGCCTAAAAGTTGAAACTAGTTCGTGCATTTGTGTTTCTCTTTAAGTGTTGTTTTCTCTTTTGTGAATCTGTAGTATATCTAGGTGTAGTAGTTTGCGTGTTGTTCGTGTCTTGTTTGTAGAATCGTTCATGAGAACTGTGCATTGAAATTTGCCTTATTTCTTTTTCTTGTCTTTCATGCTTGAGGACAAGCATGGTTTAAGTGTGAGCAGTTTGATAAGGCTAATTTCATGCATAGATCTAGGGGTTGAATTAATACAATTATAGGGTCTAACACATGTCTTAAGCCAGGTGTGCAGAAGAATTCGCCAGGTCGAGGAACAAAGAAGGCGAATTACAAGGACCATGCAATTGCGGCGAATAAGTGAGCAAATTCGGAGGAAAATGACTAGACGGAGGGATCGTGAAGCTGAAGGGCAGAATGGAGATTTCTGCGAAGGTTTCTAGAAGATCCTACCGCATCTATATAAGGAAGAGAACATGCAATGCTCTTGGGGAGGGAAACCTTTTTTTTGGCACTGAGGCCTGTGGTTCTTAGCTCACACAATTCTGCACACTTAGGGATTTTTCTTGTTTTGAAAGGGGTCACGTTCGGGTCCACAGCTGTTTTCCGATTCCAAAAATTGTGGTGTAACACCGTCCTCGCAGAGGGCGAAGAAACAATTACTTGCTCTAATTTTAGTTACTGTTGTTGATTTCACCGAACTTCGCTGCTTGAAGCTCGGCCCTGTTCTCGTTTGAAGCCTTCGTAGTTTATGAAATCTCTATTTTTCTGTATTTGAGCTGCTGTTGAGTTTTGATTATGGATGTTGTTTACTTTGAGCTTGTTGGTTACTGAATTGAATGTTTGGTTTCCGTGCTGGTTGTTTATTAGAGTAGAATCGTTGGGATCTGGTGTTGATCAGAGTAGATTTGTTGAATCAGAAGTTATGGAGTGAGTTTGGTTGTTGTTGGGTTCGGACTGCTTGGATCCGGAGTGGATGAAGCTTCCGACGTTTAGATCTGCGACAGAGTGATCAGGATTTATGCCTAATTTCCGTGTTTTCATTTCATTCCGTCTAGTATACGTAGATATTTTTTATTTCCGGTTGGTTGCGAGTTTCCGTCGTCTGAATATTTACATTTTGTTTGAATCTCGGTATGTGCTTTGTTTTCTTCATCTTCGTGTTTGATTCAGTTGAAGTTATACATGTCATTGTTAGTTACATTCGTAGTTTGTTAGTTGCAGCTTTTCTTCCGTACTTGATATTTCTGGGAGTTGGTCCCCACTTTTATTTGCGTTCTGTTTAGCTATAGTTGCTAATTGTTGCTCGGTCTAGGAAGTTAGTTTAAAATTACGTAGCCCTAAGGATGTTCGATCTCACCATGGTTTACAGTTTCCTAGGTCTAGTGTTTGATTTTGTGCCTAGGTCTAGCCGTAGTTATACCTCAACCCAAATTTGCGTGGCATCAGCCGCTTTCTAAACCAAAGTCTCTAGATGCTTTTTTACGTGTCCATCTTCGTGGGATCGACGCCTGCTTCTCTATACTAATCTATAGTATAACGGGTTGAGGGATCTTTGAAATGCAAGAGTTTGTGTGTTCATAGACAGAGTCTTCCGTGTCACCTTGAGTTCCTAGACCTAGTTTTTAGTGGATTCATTGGACTTGGTAGCTCGACCTAGAAGTTTATTACACATACACTCACATGACAAGCGGCTGTTTCAAGAATTTTAAGAGAACGAGGTGTAGGCTTTCTTTTAAATAAAGAAAGTATCCCTATACTATTAGTTATTTAAATTACCTCAAACTATACTATTAGTTATTTAAATTTGCAGTATGTTTTGTCTTGTCATGTTTTATTTTGAGCATTGCCTATCTGTTTGTATAGAAAGGGGTTGACCCTACTAGACCAGTTTAAAGAAATCGAATTCGGGTTTGAGTCTGGGGTGAGCCCATACTCAGGCTAGTGTACACCAGGGACCGCGCACCATCTTTCGAGTTGGCCGGTCATTGTGACCGTAGAATGTGGCCACATTCCCGGCACCAGGAAAAGGCTCAGATATGGTAATTGTTCCAGGAAAAATAGATCGCGATCACAGTTTTTACAGAGAAAAGGTTTTAGTCTTGTCGGGCATTTTAAATAAAACCTCGAGCTCACTCAGTGATGGCTTGACAAAACAAGTTTTGTGGAAAAATATTTGGCGTGTGTCTACTGAGTACATCAAACGGTATATGCAGATTGAGCGGTGATGACGATGGGCGGTGTTGAGCACAGACGGTATATGTTCTTTAATAGTGATTTGGATGCATTGTGTCTCCATACATGATGACATTCGCTATTGGATGCTTCAGCTAAAATAGTATTTCTTTTGACTTTATGTAATTGTTGAGATGATACAATGATTTTATTCAAGTTATTTCTACGATTTCGAGCCAAGTCCAATTATACAATTGTTTCCCCCTTCTTCCCCAGTTCTTTAATCCCCCATTAGTCGCGATCAACCGTTCTTTCTATCCTTAGAAAGAGCGGGCGTGACAAGCTCAATGTGGGCTTTGGTATCGCGCACTGTCAATCTTTTGTCGTTCCTCTCGCGCACCGTCGTATGCACACCTCGGCGTGGGGAGACCTTGCGGTTGAGCTTCCGGCTTCATCTTCCTCGTAAAAGTTAGCCGCCCTCGGTCCTTCGTTGTCTATAATCATGTTGTGCAAGATAATACACGTGTACATGATGTTGGCAATATTCTTTAAGTACCACAGCCGAGACGGGGTCTTCAAAATGTTGAGTCGGGCTTGAAGCCCAAAAAGTTCTTTCGACGTCTTTCCGAGCAGCCTCTTGACGCTGCGCATAAAGAACTTGTTTCGAGTCTTTCGGCATGTTGAGCGTCTTCACGAAAGTCGACCACCTTGGGTAGATACCATTAACGAGATAGTACCCCATGTGGCATGGATGGCCCCTGACGGTGAAGTCAATCACCGGTGCTACACCATTCAAAAGATCATTGAATAGGGGTGAAGAATAGAGCATGTTCAAGTCGTTATTGGATCTAGCCGCACCGAAATATTCATGTCAAATCCATAGGCGGTAGTCGGCGACCGCTTTAAGGATGAGCGTTGGGCCGCCGCCTTGTGGCCGCTTAAGTGTTGCCCCCTCCAATCATTCGGGCAATTCTTCCACCTCCAATGCATGCAGTCAATGCTGTGCCAAGCATACCGGGAAATCCGTGGACTGTTTCGTGAAGATGAAGCTATCGTTGACAATCTTCAGTGGTGGGTGCCCGAAAGAATTCATCACCAAAAGCAGAACGAATGACGACGCAAAAATTTTTGAGGCATAGGATTCCAGTTGACTTCCCCACATGCAAATACTCGTCGAACATATCAACCCTTTTCCTGATAGCAAGTTGTCGGATGGCACAAATACACTTCTGCAACGACGAGAGACTTTGCCGACCAGTTGCATCTGTACGTGATTGGAATTATTCAACACGAATGGACAATGTGTTGACAATACGCAAAACAAGCGTTTTGACATGCGAAAACGACACCGAAAATAATTTGCCAGAAACCGTGGCTCGTCAGTAAAATAGTCGCGAACGAGCCTTTCGTGGGCTCCCTCCCGGTCACAAGGGATGTAACGGCGATTTGATCTCGTTGGTCGAGGAGGGAAGATGGTAGCAGCGACATAGGCTTCATAGGAGGCATAATATTGTTGATAGTATTCTTGTTCTTCACGCTCTACTTCCGCAATGATCTCCATCGGATCCATTTTTGAATTTAGAGTGTTTGAGTGAGAGAGGGTTCAATTGGTCTGCGAGTTCTTGCATGCGGTTAAAACACTTCCTCTGGATCAATCGACCTTTATCCTCTTTATCAGTCTGCGTTATTCTTACTTCATTACATAGCGTGCGCGAATGCCAAGAAAATCAACTTTCAGCCCTCGTTTTTAAAGCAACCAAGCTACAAAACCAGGGTAGATAGCATTCATGGAGGATCTATTTCAACATAAACTTCAATGTAATGACATAAATATAATATTATGTTATTCTCTCATTAAGGATCAATGGTTATTGATGGAGTCCATCAATTCTGCATTCACTTCTTGCTAAAAAATTCTTCTAAATTTACAAAAATGTAAATTTCTTTTTTTTATGTTAAATAATGTGTAACATGACGGATTATGTTGTGGGCATCTGACTTTCCGCTGATCCAAGTCATTAATTTAAAATTAAATTTTTTATTTTTGTAATATTCATTTTAGTTTATAACTTTCTCTCTTCGCTCCCAACCCAGTCTTCACCGTCGGACCCATGGGAGTAGATAGCTCATGAGGACATGGGGCAGATAGTAGATAACAATAATTTGCTATCGGAAAAAGAGAATTCAATAAAATAAACTAAAATGTAGTATCGATTACTTTGCTTAAGTTTCTTCCTCGTACATACACTAATATACTCCATAAATTTATTATTGTTTGTCACACACCACAAAGAGAAAATAATGTAGTTTGTCTAAAATAAGTGTTTATTTAGAAATTAGTAGTGTTGTTCAATGATATAAGAGCCGACGCGCTTAACTATCGCATTGCACAATGCCAGCGTCATCGGCTTGTCATATATCCCGACCAGCAACGCCTGATTCGTCTTCTTCACCACGATTCCACTGGTGCCCTAACAAATAGAAAAATAGTACTTTGGAGAAAACAAAAACTTAAAAGAAAATCATACTCCCATTACAAAAATAAAAATTGACCGGAATGCTGGATGGACAATATGGCTAAATCATAAGGATAAAAAAATATACTCCCTTCGTTTCTTTGTAGTTGATCATTTTTCTATTTCGGAAAGTTCCTTTATAGTTGAGTCATTTCTATATAAGGTATCATTAACTCACTTTTTCTTTCTTCCCTCGTTCTCTCTACTTTTTTTTCCAAATAATTTATCTACTAACTTTATTGAATATCCATTTCTTAATCACGGTGCAAACAAGAGGTGTCTCAACTATGAAGAAATGAGAGAGTATTACATGTATTTTATAATTATATATGATGCGATTATATTTGATGGAAAATTGCGATGATATAAAGTACTATTACCTTTTGTCCGTTTATTACATCTTCTTCTTCTACTTGTGTAAGTTCATATTTAGTGCCACCAATGCGTAGGCCTTTTTGAACAAGTTTTTCTGGTCTCTCAAACGCTTTCATGATTTCGACTATTTCTTTGACTTTAAACTGAATTTAATTCCATAAATTAAACAAAAGATCGTTGCATAATTCAACTTCAAAATAAATTTAATTCAACAAATCAAAAAGACAATCATTGCATAATTTCACACCTTCCAAAGTAATTCAAGTAAAATTATAGTCTTTCCTAGAATTTTCAAATTTCGTCTGTAAAGATAATGAATATAAATTTCGGCTGTAAAGATAATGAATATTAATGAATATAAATTTCAAATTGATGACATATGGTTGAGTTATTTGTTAAGTGTATTGAGAAAAAATGATAAAATTAATTGATAATTTTATCCTCATAGAATCTTTGAATGTAATATTAGATACAATGCGAGACAAATCAAATCCATAGGAAAATTTTTAAAAAATTAATCTTCCAACTACATTTAAATTGTAAACTAGAATTTGATCAAAATTTATAACAATTTTTGTTTTACCAATTTACCTTATAAAATAAAGTAATGCTAGTACCATATAGACCTCTTTCCAAAACCTTAAATGTGAATCTATCCAACGATCCATTTCCTACGATTTTTCATATTCTATCGACAGAAAACTAAGAAGGTGAAATAGAATTAGAGAGATAAGGTGACGAACCTTTGGGAAATTGGCGCTATGAGCCCAAACGTCACCGTCGTGGCTGATGATAGCTGCTGAAGTCATTTTTTTCTCATCCCTAATTCGTCTATAAATCTCTGCCACGTCATTTTCTACTTCGAAAACAACCTAAATCAATACAAAAAATTTTGATTTTTACTTAGATATTCTCAATAAGCTTGTGATTTTCCTTTGCATTTATTTAAATATTTATATGCGAGTATAAGAAACTTACGTCGAATTTAAGGTAATTCATGTTCTGTAGAATCAGTGACGAAGCCAGAAATATTTTTTTGGGGGGTCCAAATATTTTTATTGATGACTAAATACCATAAAAAATACTATTTTTTCATTTATTTAATGATTAAATCTTACAATAATTACTTTTAATCTCTAAGATATTATTTTCTATGACAAACAATAAGATCTTAGAAATATCCGAGTGTACTTAGATATTATGAAAGTGATCTAAAATATATGATTTTATATTTCAATTTCAAAAATTATTTAACTGATCATATTACAAAAGTATAAATTTAATGACAATTATATTTGTTGTTTTGTAAATTAAATACTAAAAAGTAAGTATTTTGTAGATCATATTATATCGACCAAATTATATATTTAGTAAAAAAACTATATAAAACTCTTACTAGATTATTTCATAGATTAAATTATGTAGATTAGTTCGTAGATCAAATTATATAGATTCTTTCATAGATCAAATTATGAATTTCGTAATATATTTTTTTAGAGGGAACATTTTTAATGGTATGTAACTTTGTCAAACTACCATTTTAGGTCCGTGAACTTTGAAAATATCATTTGAGGTCCGTCAATTACGAGTTAATATCAATTGAAGTAGTACTTTTTTACCTTTTGCAAGTTTTTCCGGACGAAAATACCCACAATGCCTTGAAGGGCAATTCCGACAATTATTATTGTAATTAAAAATTAAATAATAAAGGAATAAAGTGAATAAAGTGATAAAACCAACCCCAAACCACCACTCCACTAAACTAAACTAAGAACCAAGTGTGTTTGTGACGGAATTAAGGAGATTTGAGTGTTGGGAGCTCCCATTTCAGCCCTAGGAGAGAGCTGAAGTCTGTTGTGTGCCAAGAGCTGGAAGCCCCTCCTTCCTCCTTCTCTATTTCCATTTATAGGAATGCGTGAGTTCTTCATCCCTAGGGCAACCGTCTTTGAAAAGTCTTTCCTACACTTTGCCTTGGGGATCTCTCTTGTGTGACGCTCAATCTCCTAGTGGGGGTGCTCCTGCTGCATGCCATGTGATCTAACTTGAGCCGTTTGCGCAGCAAATTTGACTCATTCTCCTTGATCCGTTCGTCCGCCCAATTGATCAGTTCATTCTTGAATATGTCAGACTTTCACACACACCTGTCTCACATTTGCACGTTAGATCACAAGAAAGGGTGTAGTTTTATTACTGAACACATGCATGAAACGAGCCTTATCAAACTGCTCACACTTAAACCATACTTGTCCTCAAGTATGAAAGACAAGAAAAAGAAAGAAGGAAAGTTTCAATGCATGGTTCTTATTCAATGCATTATAAAAACAGATATAAAGCATGTAAGAGCTCTTGGAAAAGGAAGCAACAAACATACTGAAGAACATAAACACATAGAAGCAAAATGATGAACTGGTTTACACTTTTGGCAATCGTCACCAATAGTCTACTGTCTCAGATTTCTTTCCCTCCCCCTTTCTACCTAATCAGCTTGTCCGTTTGTCAAGATAGCTCTTATCTTTTCCAACTGTTGGATTCACTCAATCACTCAATCCTCACCAGAATTGTTAGGACCATTCTCTCATGCTTTTGCCATACTATTGATGCTGCGAGAATCACTGATACAGAGATTGGCGAGAGATATTCTGTATTGGAACGCCGGCGACGGGAGAGACCAAGGAGGGGGGTTCGTTCGCAGAGTCTTCTCCGTCGAACAGCCGCCAACGCCTAGGGTTTTCTCACGTGGAAGATGATAACTTGTGAGGAAAGAAAGATACGATAAAATAAGGGAAAATTCTGGTATATTGATTCTTGAGGTTTCAATGCACAGAATCCCTATTTATAATTCTACGGACCCTAGGTTTGGTTCGACTCGATCATTCCGGGAAAGAACCAACAAGAAAACCCGAAACGGAGCTTATAATATGCTCGACCCAAAAGTTCTAAAATAAATAATCCAATAAAAATAACAAAAACCCAAATTACTATAACTATCGGGAAACAAAATCTTTGAACCAATTTGGCTTCTTCGCTTGCCTCGAAGACCTTCTCGGCTCCTCCATTTTGCTTCCTTCTCCCTCGCAGCTGTCCTCTGATGCGTTGTCTCGTAACTCCGACATGTCCTGGGCTTGCTGTGGTGTGATATCCGTATCAACCCCTCCCCCGAAAAGAGGCTCCTTGTCCTCAAGGAGAGAAGGAAAGTGGCGAGCAATAACCTCCCGCGGTTCCCATGTCGTAGTCGAGTCCTCCTCGGCAGACCATTTAACCAACACCTGTTCCACCGGGCTGCCGTCCTTCAAAGCCATACGGCTCTCCAGCACCTCTACCGGGCAGACAACCGAATGACCACCCACAAAGTCCTGTGGCAGAGTTGCAATTGCCTCCGACGATCCTCCGTCAACATAAGGGCGAAGCAAACTAACATGGAAGACATTATGGATCCTTGACCCCGCGGCAATTGCAGTCGATAAGCGACCTGGCCAATTCTCTCGGTTATGATGAACGGCCCATAGTAACGTCGTGCGAGCTTGGCAGACAGAGGTTTCGCCACGGAGTGCTGTCTATATTGTTGCAACTTCAGAAGAACCTTATCACTAATATCAAATTGCACATCACGCCTATGTTTATTCGCTGTATCGCGCATCCTTTGCTGAGCCCGTGCTAAGTTCTTCCTCAAGTCGACCAATAGAGCAGAACGCTGGGCAATCAGCTCTGCTACCGCAGGTTCCTCTCGAATCCTCCCAGCTGTAGGCCGCACCGCGACGAGGGCCGGAGGCTCACGGCCATAGAGCGCTCTAAATGGGAAGTACCAATGCTCTCGTTGTGGAAACAATTAAGTGCCAGTTCCGCCCAAGGGAGGAAATTCGCCCATTTAGTCGGGCGATCCGCGGCAAAGGCGCGCAGATACTGCTCCAACCCCCTATTTCTGACCTCAGTTTGACCATCTGACTGAGGATGATACGCGGTGGAAAAGTGAAGCTTCGTACCACTGAGGCGGAGCATGTCCTTCCAAACTTCCCCCAAAAATATAGGATCACGATCTGACACTAACGTTTTAGGAAAACCGTGATGTTTGACCACCGTCTCCACAAATAAACGGGCAACTCTCAAGGCATCAAATCGGGCTGGGAGCGGGGCAAAATGAGCATACTTCGATAGACGATCTACCACCACCATTATAGTTGTATAACCTTTCGAAAGCGGTAATAATCACGATGAAATCCATCGATATGTCATCCCAAACCTGTGTCGGTATAGGTAAAGGCTGCAGGAGCCCGGCCGGCTTTTGCGTAGAATACTTCGTTGTCTGGCAGGTAATACAAGATGCCACAAAGGCCTTGACATCGCGCCTCATATTCGGCCAATGGAAAAAAATGTTCAAGCGGCGGAGTGTTCTCTCGAACCCTGGATGACCAGCTTGCGGAGTGCTATGATGCTCGTACATCAATGCTTCACGCCGGGGAGAGTCCTTGCTCACTACAATCCGACGTCCCCATATATTAAGCCATCCGCAACAGAATACTTGGGGTCCGCCGTCCCCTCCTCAATCTGCTTACGTAATAGACACAATTCTGGTACCACTGCTGTTTCCTCCTTCAATAAACGTATAATATCTGGAATAGGCTGGGCAAAAGTAGTCAACAACGCCGCATCGGCATCCACATCCTCGTCTCTACGTGACAGCGCGTCAGCCACCCGGTTGGCCGCTCCAGATTTATATTCAATGGAGAACTTATAGCCCATCAGTTTTCGGACATAGAGGTGTTGTTCCGGAGTTTGGATGACTTGTTGTAGGAGCTCTCGCAAGCTTTTCTGATCACTTCGAATGACGAATTCACGACCCAATAAATACTGCCGCCATTTTTGAACTGCCTCAACGATAGCATATAGTTCCTTGTGATAAGTAGAGGCACTCCGGCGTCGGGGACCCAACTTCTTGCTGAAAAATGCCAGAGGGTGACCATCTTGCATGAGGACGGCTCCCACACCAAAATCAGACGCATCCGTCTCCAAATAAAATGTTTTCGAGAAGTCCGGAAGGCGGAGAACCGGAGTTGCAGTCATGGCTCGCTTCAATTCCTCAAAACTCTTAGACGCTGCAGGGGACCAATCAAAACAGTCTTTCTTGAGTAAATCAGTGAGGGGTGCTGCAATTACCGCATAATGGGCGATAAAGCGCCGGTAATAACCCGTGAGGCCTAGAAATCCTCGGAGCTGCTTCACGGTCGCCGGTGTGGGCCAGGCAAGCATGGCATCAATCTTTGCGGTCGGCCATCAGTTGGCCCTTTGTGATTAAGTGCCCCAAATAATCAATCGTCGTGCTGCAGAAGGAACACTTAGATAACTTCACAAAGAAACGGTGTACCTCCAAAATCGACAAAACTTGGTCAAGATGGTCTCCGTGGGACTCCAAAGTAGGGCTATAAACCAAAATATCATCAAAGAATACAATTACCGATTCCGCAAGAGGGCTGGAAAATACAGTTCATAGCTGATTGAAAGGTCGACGGGCGTTAGTCAAACCGAACGGCATGACCAGAAATTCAAAGTGCCCATCATGTGTGCGGAATGCCGTCTTGTATGTGTCAGAGTCGTGCATCCGAATCTGATGGTACCCCGAACGGAGATCCAACTTTGTGAAGAAACGAGCCTCGCCTAACTCATCAAACAACTCGTCTGCCGTCGGAATGGGGAAATGATCCGGAACTGTGGCTTTATTTAATGCTCTATAGTCGATGCAAAATCGAAATGTGCCGTCCTTCTTTCGAACCAATAAAACCGGCGAAGAGAACGGGCTCTGACTGCGCTGAATAACGCCCTGATCCAGCATCTCCTTAACCTGCCTCTCTATCTCGTTTTTCTGAAAGTATGGGTATCTGTAAGGCCGCACGTTGACTGGTTGGAGTTGGGTAGGAGGTGGATTCGATGATCAAATTGGCGGACAGGGGGCAGTCCACTTGGCACACGAAAGACCGTCGCGTGCCTGGTCAGGATGGTACTAATGGCCGTGGCAGGTCAGCGGGAAACCCAATAGTGTCAGTGGTTGCGTCTGGAGCCATAGCTGGGTCCATCGGAATCAACTCATATAGCTCGAAGAGTGAGGCATGTGATACCAGGAAGCAAAAGAAGTCAGTGGAACTTGTGAGGGCGGCTGAGTAACGCCGAGAGAACGATCAACTTATCGTCACGGATAAACTCCATGGACTTCGCAACAAAATCGGTGGTCACCCGACCCAAGGATTCTAACCACTCCATACCCAAATGACATCAGGGCCATGTACCGGAAGGACGTGCAAGTCAATCAAAAACGGCGTGTCTTGCATCAATATGCGGGTTGCCTTGCACATGTGAGAACACACTAGAGATTCACCATTTCCAACGTAGACCCGAAACGGTTTCACGGCAGTTAGCGGTAGGCGAAGTCTCTCGGCAATCCGGGGATGTAGAAATCGTGAGAGCTTCCTGTATCTACCAAAACAGACACGGGTTCGGATCCTATCATACCCGATAGTGTGAGTGATTTGGACCGACGATGGCCCCCAATAGTTAGCAAATGAGACAAATCTGCAGTAATAATCTCGTCCGGCGGGGTTCCTCTGGAGAATCAGTCGGGTCGTCCTCATCATCCGGAACACCCATGTAAGCAAGGAATCTGTGCTTGCAAACATGCCCCGCTACCCATTTCTCGGGACAGAAAAAACAAAGGCCCAGCTTTCGCCGTTCGGTCTTATTTGCAGCCGAGAGACGTATGATCGGCGTGGTTGAGGAGTCCTGTTGGCGCGGCGCCGAAAAAGCTGGCTTAGGGGCCGGGCCGGCGATGCCTGGCTAACTGGTCCAGCTGGGGTAGAAAAAGCGGGCGGCCTACCGTCCCGTGGCTGCCACTGGCGACGAGGATAAGTGGATTGAGGCTGTACCAAATCTGGTCTGCAGGCCGCTAACTGTGTTGCCAGAGCAAAGGCCGCTGTCAAGCTGGTCGGGCGATGAAGGAGGACCTCGTCCTGGATTGGTTGTTTCAAGCCGGCAACATACAAATCAAGTAGCACGTGATCAGGTACCCCAATAACTTTAGTTTGTAATTTTTCAAAGGCCAATTGGTAATCAGAAACTGTACCTGTCTGCTGTAGTTTCTTGAGGAGGCCAACATGGCTCACGTAGCATTGTGGGTCAAAACGCCGTCGCATCCTCCAAAAAATTCATACCAAGTCACAAATTCATGGCTAGCGCAGTAATTCCAGATCCAATCCGCCACAATCGGCTCAAAAAGCATAACTACATAGTGTAAACGATGTGCCTCGGGCGTACCGACGTGATCAAAATAAAATTGTACACCTCTAATCCAGTTATTGACCTCCGTGCCGTCAAACCTCGGTGGATCCATCTTGACCTTGGGTCGGTTGTGGTCTGAAGTAACTACCCCCAGGAATTGTTCTGTTTCGGAGGGCCCAACAAGAGGATACGCTCACCATTGGGGATGAGTCAATGGTATGCGCTCCAACTGCTGCTGATCCGGTTGACTCTGTTGCCACGGTTGCTGAAGTCTGGTAGATGTCGGTATCGTGCTGTTCGTGGCCGCAAACCCAGGGAAGCTACAGAGGTCGGGTGCGTCGACCCTCGGGTGTGTAGAAACCCCGAGGAGAACGGCGGTATAGAGTTGCCCATGGTGGCCATGGCCGATAAGGAAGACGGAGTGTAAGTAAACACCGGCATGGTGAACGAAGCCTGCGTCGAGTAGGGTGTAGGGAAGGGCGGCGCCGGTGGTGTCTGGCTAGGTTCGGCTCGTCGCTGGCCCGAAAATCTGACCCGTCCATTCGAGTCGTCAGCTCGCCAATCATGGCTGTAAGTTGCGCCAACTGGGATGATAATGTTGCAGGCGATGGTCCAGGGGCACCCCCGATGAAGGCGGCGGCAGAGTAACGTCGATCGGTTCGGTCCGTCCAATGCCTGATTGCTTGCCGTCATAGTTGGTGTAGGAACAGCGGAAGGAAGAGAGCGAGTGTGAAAGCACCAGATGATACAGAGATTGGCGAGAGATATTCTGTATTGGAACGCCGGCGACGGGAGAGACCAAGGAGGGGGGTTCGTTCGCAGAGTCTTCTCCGTCGAACAGCCGCCAACGCCTAGGGTTTTTCTCACGTGGAAGATGATAACTTGTGAGGAAAGAAAGATACGATAAAATAAGGGAAAATTCTGGTATATTGATTCTTGAGGTTTCAATGCACAGAATCCCTATTTATAATTCTACGGACCCTAGGTTTGGTTCGACTCGATCATTCCGGGAAAAGAACCAACAAGAAAACCCGAAACGGAGCTTATAATATGCTCGACCCAAAAAGTTCTAAAATAAATAATCCAATAAAAATAACAAAAACCCAAATTACTATAACTATCGGGAAACAAAATCTTTGAACCAATTTGGCTTCTTCGCTTGCCTCGAAGACCTTCTCGGCTCCTCCATTTTGCTTCCTTCTCCCTCGCAGCTGTCCTCTAATGCGTTGTCTCGTAACTCCGACATGTCCTGGGCTTGCTGTGGTGTGATATCCGTATCAATCACTGACTTGGGATAATTCCTTAAGGTCTTTGATCATGTTATAAAAGGGGCTAAAGGGTTGTTATTTGAGATCAGGTGAGAGTCCTAAGGGGTTCTAACTTCATAACAGATAGTAGACTTAACTTTATGTGTACATGTGAACTTAGAGACAGAACTAGGACAACCTCCCTATTTATTCTTACTATTTCCCAAATGTGGTTCATTTTTTTCTTGGCCATTATAGCTCTATACATTTTTTATAATTTTTATTTTTCGGGCCAGGTTACGTGATTCCTGCCCTTCTGTTTTTTTTTTAGATATATATTTTGTGTGGTTTAAGTTGCAATGAACCTTCCCTTTCTGCTAAAACAAAACTCATTTTCTTTGTTTTTTTTTCTTTTTCTGTCCATGTACTTCTCATCTCTCTTTTTTTATTTTCTTCACTAGGGGTGTGCATTTGGGTTTCGATTCGGTTTTTTGCCAAAACCGAATCAAAACCGAAAAACCGAATTTAGTTCAAAATCCAAACCGAACCGAACCCGAAAAACCGAAAACAACTCAATAAGGAGTAGTAAGGGTACGGTTTTGACGTAATTGTCTAAAATATTAGTTTGGCTTGCAGATAAGCAAGGCTGTCCCCTAAAAGAAGTTAGGTAAGCCGTGCCTAATTCATCATCGATCGTGACCATGTTTAAATAAGGTCCTGTTCCTTCTTTCAGCACGCCGTTCCTTGCTGGGCGTGCCCGGCGCAGGTCAATTGGGAATTGGATACCCACTCTGATAAGTAGGTTCCAAGAAAATTGCGGCACTGGGAGGTATTCGCCTCCACGATTCAGATCGGAAGGCATTTGATAGTCTTACCATGATACTTCTCCACTTAGAGCCTTAACAGTCCTTAACTTCTCTCCACTTTCTCCACTTGACCTAAAGTCCTTGAACTTATCGAAGATCTGATTTGTGGGTCCCAATCAAATAGGACGATATCCAATTTTCGAGAAGTCATCAATGTGGATGAAGTATCGAAAACCACCTCTTGCTTTCAGTAGAATTGGTCCACATACAATGGAATGAACGAGCTCAAGTCTTCCTTGGCCCTAATTGCCCTTACTGAAAGGGACTCATTGGTCATCTTGCTTCTAAGCATGACTCACACTTCTAAAAGGTTCCTCCTCTAGACCTTTAATAAGGTCTTGTTTAACAAGAGAATGGATCCTCCTTTCATTGGCATGACCAAGTCTAAGGTGCCATAAGTACGTTTCGTTCATTGAACTTGAAGGTTCCTTTCGTTTCTTTGAAATTATTGATGTTGTATTGAGTTCTGATTTGCGATTATTAAACTGTGTAGATGTGATTGTGTACAGATTGTTTTCCATGATACCACGACAGATATAAGAACCATCTTTCTTAATAACGCAATTGTCATTAAAAGAAATCGAATATATCCATCAAAACTAATTTAGAAACTGAAATTAAATTTCTTCTAAAAGAAGGTATCAACAAAACATTCTTCAAAATAAAAAATCTATCACTACTAAAACGCATATAAATGTCTCCACTGCTATGGCGGCCACTTTTGTAGCGTCGCCCAGGTGGACCTCGATCTCACGATCACGTAGCCGTCTTGTCACCTGCATTAAGTCAGGATCAAAACAAATATGATCAGTGGCTCCTGTGTCAATAACCCAAGTGCAAGTAGACTTCGAAGCCAAACATGACTCAACTACTAAAGCTTGGTGCATACCTATAGCCTTACCCTTTTTAGGACAATCTGGCTTCCAATGCCCCTTCTCTCCGCACTTGAAACACTTCCCCGTGGGCTTGTTGTTTGCCCTCTTTTCCTTCTTTCCCTTAGCTATCTTGGCCGGTCTTGAGTTCGGTGCCTGCCTTTTTCCTGTGCTAGGCTTGAAGCCAGAGGAACGAGGCGCTGAAGTCATCATGGCCGCCTTAGCCTGGATCATAAGATCCTCTGCCGACTGAAGTTCAGTCAACAGCTCTGCCAAGGTGTAGTTCCTCTTGTTCATCTCGAAGTTGAGCTTGAACTGTTGGAAGCTAGGAGGAAGACTTTGAAGGATAATAGTCACCAGGGACTCGGGATCGATCGTCCCTCCCAAGACCTCAATTTGGTTGAGGTGGCCCATCATCTCGAGGACGTGGTCCCTCACAGAAGAGCCTTCCTTCATTGTCTTCGACATGATACTCCGAAAGGCTTGAGACTTAGCCGTTCGATTCTGAGTACCAAAAAAATTCTTGAGATTCTGCATGATCTCGGCGGCTGTATCCATGGCTGAATGCTGATGCTTGAGTACTGAAGACATAGAAGCCAACATGTAGCACTTAGCCATCTCATTCACCTTATGCCACCGTCTGTGTGCATCTCTTACTCCTGCCGCAGCATTAGCCGCCGGCACTGGAGGTCGCGGGTTGTGAGTACAAAGATGTACTCATCTTCTGTGAGAACGATGTCCAGATTTTGTTTCCATTCTATGTAATTTAAGCCCTCGAGTTTGTTTTCTTTAAGAATTGCAGAAAGAGGATTGAACGACATATTGACGATTTGATTTGCACTGCAAAACAGAGTATTTACCATTTGCCATAAACTTATGTAAGAAGTTTAATTAGATTAACCATAAAACTTTTCAAAATCTTACAACTGTAATATTAAAATTTAGTATCCTCCAGAGGAGGTCAATACGCATTAAAATTTTACAATTTTACTAGTCACAATCATCGACGAATAATCGAGAGACCACAGGGTGGCATGGCCGCCTAATGTAGCCTAAGGAAGACCACCGAATTTAGCATTACAAAATCTCATTCCTACAACACACTCCCATAACAATGCTCATGTGCTGCTAACAAGATCAAGCTATCCCATAAATCCTGTGTGAACTTCTGAATCTCGCAGTTTCTTAGGATTATTGTCCCCACAGAGCAGGTGGCGATAATATTGGAAACTACATTCTAGTTCATACTATTTATATTTGAGAAGTCCGCCTTTTGAACTTGCTATTTTCTTAGATTATTGTCCCACAGAGCAGTGCGAGGTGGCGATAATATTAGAAAAAAAGGCTTCATAAATTGCAGACCAATTGATGGAGACCATATACAAACGTTGAGTTCGTAATTATAGCTTAGATATTCGGGTTATGGTTTTTCTTTAATTATCCTTAGCTTTAGACAGATAAAAGCTTAATTAAATTCTGTTGGTATTTAATTTGCTGGATAATTAAATTCTTATTCATAGTTGGCGTCTTCCATTAAGAAAATAATGTTCTAGTATTTAATTCTTATTCATGTCTACTATAAGATATATCTAAATAATTAAATTATTTAATTCTTAATAAGACATGAAAAATTAAATTCAAATTATTTCCATGTTCAAGATTAGGAAGAGATATTTTATTATTTAATGTATTGATACATATATATCTTATTAGGATCTCAGATATTTAAATATTAGGAAACTGTTTAAATTATCTTCATCCATATCATGTAGGAATCAAAATTATATTATTTATTTCCATAGATATAGAAAATAATAAAATTATTCCTAAAATCTAGATTATTATTAGGAAACTATTAAATTATTCTCATCCATACAATCTAGTAATAAAATAATATTATTTATTTCCATAGATATAGATAATAATAATAAAAATATTCCTAAATCTAGGTAAATCTTCCAAAAAGATTTTATTTCCATTAAATAATAATATTTTAATGATATCTTTTAATAAAATAATTTAATAATCATTAAAATAATCTTTCATCGTTATCTCATCGTACGAGGTTCGCACGAACGATGAACGACGAAAATCCGATGAATTCTTCGTCGGAATCCGACGCACACGGTGTCTCGGCCACCGGCGCGCAGGTGGCGCGCCATCGTCTCGGCCAGCGGCTCGTCGGGGTTCGCCAGCGTCTGGGCTAGGAAAGTGCATGGAGGCGCGGCTCCTCTCAGCCAGCGGCGAGCACCCGTCACGGCGTCTCGGCGGGTGCCGGCGCTTCTCGGTCAGGCGCACACGCGGTGGCGCACGCCTCTCGGCCAGCGTCTTGATGCACGTCTCGAACATCTGAGCCGTCGGGTGGCGCAAGCTCTCGGCCAGCGGCGCGCACGGTGGCGCGCCCGCTCTCGGCCAGCTCCAACCTTCTGCTTAGGGTTGCAGCTCTCGGTGCCTGGTGTCTTGGTGGTTCTCGGACGAACCACCACACCACGACAGCCGCCGTGTCATTCTCGACGCGGGTGCGTTAGAGGCTTGCGGTATCGGTCGGCGGCGCGCGCAAGCTTTCGCTCGTTTGCACGTCGCCCCGTGTTCGTGGCTCCCCGACTCCCACTGTCTCGACATCCCTACCTCGATCAGACCATGTTTAATAAGGTCCTGTTCCTTCTTTCCGCCTCGCCGTTCTGCTGGGGCGTGCCCGGCGCAGTCAATTGGTATTGGATACCCGACTCCGATAAGTAGTCCAAAAATTCGGCACTGAGGTATTCGCCTCCATGATCAGATCGCAGGCATTTGATAGTCTTACCATGATACTTCTCCACTTGAGCCTTAAAGTCCTTGAACTTCTCCACTTCTCCACTTGAGCCTTAAAGTCCTTGAACTTATCGAAAGACTCTGATTTGTGGGTCATCACATAGACGTATCCAATTTTCGAGAAGTCATCAATGAATGTGATGAAGTATCGAAAACCACCTCTTGCTTCAGTAGACATTGGTCCACATACATCGGAATGAACGAGCTCAAGTACTTCCTTGGCCATATTGCCCTTAGCCTGAAAAGGCCTCTTGGTCATCTTGCCTTCTAAGCATGACTCACACTTATGAAAAGGTTCCTCCTATAGACCTTTAATAAGGTCTTGTTTAACAAGAGAATGAATCCTCCTTTCATTGGCATGACCAAGTCTAAGGTGCCATAAGTACGTTTCGTTCATTGAACTTGAAGGTTCCTTTCGTTTCTTTGAAAATTTTGATGTTGTATTGAGTTCTGATTTGCGATTATTAAACTGTGTAGATGTGATTGTGTACAGATTGTTTTCCATGATACCACGACAGATATAAGAACCATCTTTCTTAATAACGCAATTGTCATTAAAAGAAATCGAATATCCATCAAAATCTAATTTAGAAACTGAAATTAAATTTCTTCTAAAAGAAGGTATCAACAAAACATTCTTCAAAATAAAAAATCTATCACTACTAAAACGCTTATAAATGTCTCCCACTGCTATGGCGGCCACTTTTGTAGCGTCGCCCAGGTGGACCTCGATCTCACGATCACGTAGCCGTCTTGTCACCCGCATTAAGTCAGGATCAAAACAAATATGATCAGTGGCTCCTGTGTCAATAACCCAAGTGCAAGTAGACTTCGAAGCCAAACATGACTCAACTACTAAAGCTTGGTGCATACCTATAGCCTTACCCTTTTTAGGACAATCTGGCTTCCAATGCCCCTTCAATCCGCACTTGAAACACTTCCCCGTGGGCTTCTTGTTTGCCCTCTTTTTCTTCTTTCCCTTAGCTATCTTGGCCGGTCTTGAGTTCGGTGCCTGCCTTTTTCATGTGCTAGGCTTGAAGCCAGAGGAACGAGGCACTGAAGTCATCATGGCCGCCTTAGCCTGGATCATAAGATCCTCTGCCGACTGAAGTTCAGTCAACAGCTCTGCCAAGGTGTAGTTCCTCTTGTTCATCTCGAAGTTGAGCTTGAACTGTTGGAAGCTAGGAGGAAGACTTTGAAGGATAATAGTCACCAGGGACTCGGGATCGATCGTCCCTCCCAAGACCTCAATTTGGTTGAGGTGGCCCATCATCTCGAGGACGTGGTCCCTCACAGAAGAGCCTTCCTTCATTGTCTTCGACATGATACTCTGAAAGGCTTGAGACTTAGCCGTTCGATTCTGAGTACCAAAAAGATTCTTGAGATTCTGCATGATCTCGGCGGCTGTATCCATGGCTGAATGCTGATGCTTGAGTACTGAAGACATAGAAGCCAACATGTAGCACTTAGCCATCTCATTCGCTTTATGCCACCGTCTGTGTGCATCTCTTACTCCTGCCGCAGCATTAGCCGCCGGCACTGGAGGTCGCGGGGTTGTGAGTACAAAGATGTACTCATCTTCTGTGAGAACGATGTCCAGATTTTGTTTCCATTCTATGTAATTTAAGCCCTCGAGTTTGTTTTCTTTAAGAATTGCAGAAAGAGGATTGAACGACATATTGACGATTTGATTTGCACTGCAAAACAGAGTATTTACCATTTGCCATAAACTTATGTAAGAAGTTTAATTAGATTAACCATAAAACTTTTCAAAATCTTACAACTGTAATATTAAAATTTTGTATCCTCCAGAGGAGGTCAATACGCATTAAAATTTTACAATTTTACTGGTCACAATCATCGACGAACAGTCCAGAGACCACAGGGTGGCATGGCCGCCTAATGTAGCCTAAGCAAGACCACCGAATTTAGCATTATAGAATCTCATTCCTACAACACACTCTCATAACAATGCTCATGTGCTGCTAACAAGATCAAGCTATCCATAAATCCTGTGTGAACTTCTGAATCTCGCAGTTTCTTAGGATTATTGTCCCCACAGAGCAGGTGGCGATAATATTGGAAACTACATTCTAGTTCATACTATTTATATTTGAGAAGTCCGCCTTATGAACTTGCTATTTTCTTAGGATTATTGTCCCCACAGAGCAGGTGGCGATAATATTAGAAAAAAAGGCTTCATAAATTGCAGACCAATTGATGGAGACCATATACAAACGTTGAGTTCGTAATTATAGCTTAGATATTCGGGTTATGGTTTTTCTTTAATTATCCTTAGCCTTTAGACAGATAAAAGCTTAATTAAATTCTGTTGGTATTTAATTTGCTGAATAATTAAATTCTTATTCATAGTTGGCGTCTTCCATTAAGAAAATAATGTTCTAGTATTTAATTCTTATTCATGTCTACTATAAGATATATCTAAAATAATTAAATTATTTAATTCTTAATAAGACATGAAAAATTAAATTCAAATTATTTCCATGTTCAAGATTAGGAAGAGATATTTTATTATTTAATGTATTGATACATATATATCCTTATTAGGATCTCAGATATTTAAATATTAGGAAACTATTAAATTATCTTCATCCATATCATGTAGGAATCAAAATTATATTATTATTTCCATAGATATAGAAAATAATAAAATTATTCCTAAAATCTAGATTATTATTAGGAAACTATTAAATTATTCTCATCCATACAATCTAGTAATAAAATAATATTATTTATTTCCATAGATATAGATAATAATAATAAAAATATTCCTAAAATCTAGGTAAATCTTCCAAAAAGATTTTATTTCCATTAAATAATAATATTTTAATGATATCTTTTAATAAAATAATTTAATAATCATTAAAATAATCTTTCATCGTTATCTCATCGTACGAGGTTCGCACGAACGATGAACGACGAAAATCCGATGAATTCTTCGTCGGAATCCGACGCACACGGTGTCTCGGCCACCGGCGCGCAGGTGGCGCGCCATCGTCTCGGCCAGCGGCTCGTCGGGGTTCGCCAGCGTCTCGGCTAGGAGAGTGCGTGGAGGCGCGGCTCCTCTCAGCCAGCGGCGAGCACCCGTCACGGCGTCTTGGCGGGTGTCGGCGTTTCTCGGCCAGGCGCACACGCGGTGGCGCACGCCTCTCGGCCATCGTCTTGATGCCCGTCTCGAACATCCGAGCCGTCGGGTAGCGCAAGCTCTCGGCCAGCGGCGCGCACGGTGGCGCGCCCGCTCTCGGCAGCTCCAACCTTCTGCTTAGGGTTACAGCTCTCGGTGCCTGGTGTCTCGGTGGTTCTCGGACGAACCACCACACCACGACAGCCGCCGTGTCATTCTCGACGCGGGTGCGTTTGAGGCTTGCGGTCTCGATCGGCGGCGCGCGCAAGCCTTCGCTCGTTTGCACGTCACCCCGTGTTCGTGGCTCCCCGACTCCCACTGTCTCGACATCCCTACCTCGATCGGACCATGTTTAATAAGGTCCTGTTCCTTCTTTCAGCCACGCCGTTCTGCTGGGTCATGCCCGGCGCAGTCAATTGGGATTGGATACCCGACTCCGATAAGTAGTCCAAAAATTCGGCACTGAGGTATTCGCCTCCACGATCAGATCGCAGGCATTTGATAGTCTTACCATGATACTTCTCCACTTGAGCCTTAAAGTCCTTGAACTTCTCCACTTCTCCACTTGAGCCTTAAAGTCCTTGAACTTCTCCACTTCTCCACTTGAGCCTTAAAGTCCTTGAACTTATCGAAAGACTCTGATTTGTGGGTCATCAAATAGACGTATCCAATTTTTGAGAAGTCATCAATGAATGTGATGAAGTATCGAAAACCACCTCTTGCTTCAGTAGACATTGGTCCACATACATCGGAATGAACGAGCTCAAGTACTTCCTCGGCCATATTGCCCTTAGCCTGAAAAGGCCACTTGGTCATCTTGCCTTCTAAGCATGACTCACACTTATGAAAAGGTTCCTCCTCTAGACCTTTAATAAGGTCTTGTTTAACAAGAGAATGTATCCTCCTTTCATTGGCATGACCAAGTCTAAGGTGCCATAAGTACGTTTCGTTCATTGAACATGAAGGTTCCTTTCGTTTCTTTGAAATTTTTGATGTTGTATTGAGTTCTGATTTGCGATTATTAAACTGTGTAGATGTGATTGTGTACAGATTGTTTTCCATGATACCACGACAGATATAAGAACCATCTTTCTTAATAACGCAATTGCCATTAAAAGAAATCGAATATCCATCAAAAACTAATTTAGAAACTGAAATTAAATTTCTTTTAAAAGAAGGTATCAACAAAACATTCTTCAAAATAAAAAATCTATCACTACTAAAACGCATATAAATGTCTCCCACTGCTATGGCGGCCACTTTTGTAGCGTCGCCCAGGTGGACCTCGATCTCACGATCACGTAGCCGTCTTGTCACCTGCATTAAGTCATGATCAAAACAAATATGATCAGTGGCTCCTGTGTCAATAACCCAAGTGCAAGTAGACTTCGAAGCCAAACATGACTCAACTACTAAAGCTTGGTGCATACCTATAGCCTTACCCTTTTTAGGACAATCTGGCTTCCAATGCCCCTTCTCTCCGCACTTGAAACACTTCCCCGTCGGCTTCTTGTTTGCCCTCATTTTCTTCTTTCCATTAGCTATCTTGGCCGGTCTTGAGTTCGGTGCCTGCCTTTTTCCTGTGCTAGGCTTGAAGCCAGAGGAACGAGGCGCTGAAGTCATCATGGCCGCCTTAGCCTGGATCATAAGATCCTCTGCCGACTGAAGTTCAGTCAACATCTCTGCCAAGGTGTAGTTCCTCTTGTTCATCTCGAAGTTGAGCTTGAACTGTTGGAAGCTAGGATGAAGACTTTGAAGGATAATAGTCACCAGGGACTCGGGATCGATCGTCCCTCCCAAGACCTCAATTTGGTTGAGGTGGCCCATCATCTCGAGGACGTGGTCCCTCACAGAAGAGCCTTCCTTCATTGTCTTCGACATGATACTCCGAAAGGCTTGAGACTTAGCCGTTCGATTCTGAGTACCAAAAAGATTCTTGAGATTCTGCATGATCTCGGCGGCTGTATCCATGGCTGAATGCTGATGCTTGAGTACTGAAGACATAGAAGCCAACATGTAGCACTTAGCCATCTCATTCGCCTTATGCCACCGTCTGTGTGCATCTCTTACTCCTGCCGCAGCATTAGCCGCCGGCACTGGAGGTCGCGGGGTTGTGAGTACAAAGATGTACTCATCTTCTGTGAGAACGATGTCCAGATTTTGTTTCCATTCTATGTAATTTAAGCCCTCGAGTTTGTTTTCTTTAAGAATTGCAGAAAGAGGATTGAACGACATATTGACGATTTGATTTGCACTGCAAAACAGAGTATTTACCATTTGCCATAAACTTATGTAAGAAGTTTAATTAGATTAACCATAAAACTTTTCAAAATCTTACAACTGTAATATTAAAATTTTGTATCCTCCAGAGGAGGTCAATACGCATTAAAATTTTACAATTTTACTGGTCACAATCATCGACGAATAGTCCAGAGACCACAGGGTGGCATGGCCGCCTAATGTAGCCTAAGCAAGACCACCGAATTTAGCATTATAGAATCTCATTCCTACAACACACTCTCATAACAATGCTCATGTGCTGCTAACAAGATCAAGCTATCCCATAAATCCTGTGTGAACTTCTGAATCTCGCAGTTTCTTAGGATTATTGTCCCCACAGAGCAGGTGGCGATAATATTGGAAACTACATTCTAGTTCATACTATTTATATTTGAGAAGTCCGCCTTATGAACTTGCTATTTTCTTAGGATTATTGTCCCCACAGAGCAGGTGGCGATAATATTAGAAAAAAAGGCTTCATAAATTGCAGACCAATTGATGGAGACCATATACAAACGTTGAGTTCGTAATTATAGCTTAGATATTCGGGTTATGGTTTTTCTTTAATTATCCTTAGCCTTTAGACAGATAAAAGCTTAATTAAATTCTGTTGGTATTTAATTTGCTGGATAATTAAATTCTTATTCATAGTTGGCGTCTTCCATTAAGAAAATAATGTTCTAGTATTTAATTCTTATTCATGTCTACTATAAGATATAACTAAAATAAATAAATTATTTAATTCTTAATAAGACATGAAAAATTAAATTCAAATTATTTCCATGTTCAAGATTAGGAAGAGATATTTTATTATTTAATGTATTGATACATATATATCCTTATTAGGATCTCAGATATTTAAATATTAGGAAACTATTAAATTATCTTCATCCATATCATGTAGGAATCAAAATTATATTATTTATTTCCATAGATATAGAAAATAATAAAATTATTCCTAAAATCTAGATTATTATTAGGAAACTATTAAATTATTCTCATCCATACAATCTAGTAATAAAATAATATTATTTATTTCCATAGATATAGATAATAATAATAATAAAAATATTCCTAAAATCTAGGTAAATCTTCCAAAAAGATTTTATTTCCATTAAATAATAATATTTTAATGATATCTTTTAATAAAATAATTTAATAATCATTAAAATAATCTTTCATCGTTATCTCATCGTACGAGGTTCGCACGAACGATGAACGACGAAAATCCGATGAATTCTTCGTCGGAATCCGACGCACACGGTGTCTCGGCCACCGGCGCGCAGGTGGCGCGCCATCGTGTCGGCCAGCGGCTCGTCGGGGTTCGCCAGCGTCTCAGCTAGGAGAGTGCGTGGAGGCGCGGCTCCTCTCAGCCAGCGGCGAGCACCCGTCACGGCGTCTTGGCGGGTGTCGGCGCTTCTCGGCCAGGCGCACACGCGGTGGCGCACGCCTCTCGGCCATCGTCTTGATGCCCGTCTCGAACATCCGAGCCGTCGGGTTGCGCAAGCTCTCGGCCAGCGGCGCGCACGGTGGCGCGCCCGCTCTCGGCCAGCTCCAACCTTCTGCTTAGGGTTGCAGCTCTCGGTGCCTGGTGTCTCGGTGGTTCTCGGACGAACCACCACACCACGACAGCCGCCGTGTCATTCTCGACGTGGGTGCGTTTGAGGCTTGCGGTCTCGGTCGGCGGCGCGCGCAAGCCTTCGCTCGTTTGCACGTCGCCCCATGTTCGTGGCTCCCCGACTCCCACTGTCTCGACATCCCTACCTCGATCGCACGTATCGTATGATCGAGTAATTCAAGTTCTTTGATTCGATAGTTCTTGAGTTTATCATGCATAATAAATTAAACAAAACACCAAGAACAAGCTTCGAAATCAAATAATACATGCATACATGAATTTCGCGAAATTTAAATCCAAATAATCAGAACCAAAGACAGGCTCTGTTACCAATTGAAGGGGTTGGCAGCAGAAGCGTGCATGTTCTAACGGATCACATAATTTGATTTATTTAGCAGATTATCTAGACAAAATCTATTCGCGTAATTATCACATGTATCATGCTCATAACTTGAATTAAAACATGCTTTAGCATATAAAATCCCTAAAACATGCTTACTACGGAATTAGCCAATTTACCTCGTTGATTCAATCAAGAATTGATGATGGCTTGCTCCGTCTCCTCGTGAAGATCTTCAGTACTCGACCTCAGATCTTCTGACTGGTGTCTCGGACTGTATACTGATATTTGTGTGGGCAAATCTCACCAGAATACTAGGACTCGAATAATGAAGACAGAACTCAGCTCACGGAAGAAGTAATTTTCGAACTCTCTCTTTAGAGGGGGGGACTAAAATTGGGAGTAATAATAATTATTGTTTCTGTCTCCTTTATTCTCCTATTTATATTAAGTCACATATTGGGCCCAGTCAGAGATCTAAGTAAGAATTTGGACATGGCCAACCCAATTAGCTTTTTACTAATTAAATTGAACCCACAATTTAATATAAGCTTATATTGGAATATTACAAGCAGCCACTACAGAAGTAATATTGCACTGCTTTCCAAATCCGAAATTACAAGTATTTCGGGTTTCCTTTTATTTGTTTAATTCATTTCCCACGCTTAAGATAGAAACATCCATTAATTAATTAATGTCTGCTATGGACTTAATTAATTAACATATTTTATGCTTCAAGTGTGGACTTAGCAAGAAACTCTTATTTATTATTCATAGAGTAATTAAACTCCAACTAACTAGGTTCCGAATAATAAAACCTTGTTTCGAGCACCTCTTGTGGATGTTATCAAATGAGACTCTCCTCGCGCACGATTCAACATAATAGCAATCCTAACACCGCTAGATAATGATCACCACTACCCAATATACCCGGATCGTTGGGTGACGAAAAACCCGCACCTTTGGTAAGTCAAAGTAGTAGATACTCAATATCGTATGCTCAATGCTAACATATATTGATTAAGAAATTAATTATCAAGACCTCGTCTTTCAGTAGATAGCATAAAGACTCGTCTTGCTGTTAGATCCATTCAGTGTTATACCACACCAATGTCATCATATTTCAATAAGGCTTAGAAATAATCGGACTGACATTGCAACCTTTCACGATAGGTAGTCTAGGTCTATTTGGGTTGTGAAATCCTTATTTTTCTTTGTTCAGAACTGACCGCGTACCTTAAATTGAGCGCAGCCCACAACCGGTCTACTAGAACAAAGACTTAGACTTATGTTATGTTCGCTTATACATTTAAATATGCAATAAACATCCATTAAATGTAAAACATAACAACATTATGATAAAAATAATCTGTTGCATTCATTGGAAAATAATTATTAGAGTTTTACAGTATTCAATTATTCGAAAGGTGTTTTCTAGTATACAAACCCTAATAATGCCAGTATGTGGTGATGGCATCAAACTGAAATTCAACACCAACTTTTGTAAGACCCAATCATCATCAATGAAGTGACATGTTAGAGAAATATAACCATCACTAGTAGTAGAACTCCAACAATTAGAAGTCAAACAGAGCCTACCGGGTATTGCACTTAATCTAGACTTAATCACGTCCTTTTCTCTTTCATACGTATTTAAGACTGATGCCTTCAACGTGTTTCTAGTAAACAAGTTAATATCCCATTTAAGGTACTGCAAACAAGCCACGATGTGTTCATACTCCACAAATCGAAATGGAAAATCGTGAACAAAAATGGCATTACACAACAACTGACGGAAATGCATAGGGTCAAACTTTGATATTCTCTCGGACAAAATCATGCCAACATCCTTTGTTCTCTTTCTAGGACAATTATCCAAATGACGACGCAAGTTTCCTGTTCAAAATTTACTTGTAACTCTCTGATATTTATGGTCACAATATAAACACTGACATGTCTTTGTACCAAAACCATCCAATTCAACTTTAAAATGATTCCATACATCTGACCTTTGTTTTCTTTTTTTTGTTGACTTTGGTGGCTTAGAGACATTCAAATCAGAGCTTTCTATAATCTCCACCTCATCATCGTCTGTCTTGTGGAGCATGACTTGCCGTTGTTGGAGAGCTCCCAGATCCAAATTTTGTTGACATAATTATCAATTTATACATGCAATGAATCAAGAAACATGATATTAATTAACAAAGCTTAATACATTTGTTTCTGCTTTTTGACTAATATGTAGAAATAAAGCTGAAATTCCTAAGTCCAAAACATCTTACATGGCACTTGCAGCATAATTTGATTTCTAAGTATTTGGTTGGTCATACTACGGTTCAGTGAAATATGTCAGTCAATTATACAACTTCTGCAGCTTGTGTTTCACATCCAACTATTTTTTATACTCAGTAGTAGAACCTCATGGCTTTGAAAGATAATGTTTTTCTCACTTTCATTGATTTCTTTTGGCAAAGCTAGATGCTATATTCCATATAAGCTTAACTCCAGCTATTCCGTTCAGTGACTGAATCATCAGGTAGAAACGACACCTACTTTCTTTCGTAAAACTGAATCATCAATCAATATTAAATACATCACTAAACAGTAAACTAATACGATGATGCTTTCTGATTTTTGGACAGAAAAAACATAAAAAATCTCACATATGAAAGGTAAAACCACAGGTAGACAAAATTCAGCATCATTTAAGGATAAAATTAAATGAAAAATGAGAGAAAGTTCTTGACCTTGGGGAGAAACCAAAGGGGCCACTGAAATATGAGAAGTGGTGAACGAACTCCAGCGACCGACGATTAGAAACAATGACAGAGAGCAGATGACGAATCGACGATGAATTAGTTCCTATACCAGAGTCCAGAATGATTTAGAGATGAGAGGCGCATCGGCAGTGGGTGTGTATTGTGTAACCCTAATTGGAAAGTGATTAAATTATTTAAATGAGATATCAGATATGCCTTATTAAAATTGATATGGGGCCGTATGACTGTGACTGTGAGAGTCAATTAAATTTAATGAGTATTGAAAAATGAAAATAATAAGAATTAATAATATTAAAATATTATTTGTTAACGGATAACACGAACCCGACATGAACACGACACGAAATTTCTGTGTCCTTAATGGGTCGACCCGATAAGTACACAAACCCAATAAGCTCTGACCCAAACCCATTAATTTCGTGCCAGTTCGTGTCGTGTTATCGTGTTGTGTCAAAAATTGCCAGCCATAGTTGTTCGTTTCAATTTATATATTTAGTTTGATTCTAATACATTAAAAAATGTTATTGAAATTTTTAATTTCACAAAATTCATATAAATCAAACAGGATTTGCTCGTTTTCTCTATAAATTCAAATAAATTAATAAACTAACAAATTGAGCTTTGATTTATATTAATTTTGGTGAAATTAAAAATTCCTTAATACATTAGAATCAAACTAAATAAATTCAAATAAATTATATCCCTACATATATGGGATTTGATATGTCAGGCGCGTATTTATGAGCACCGATTGTGAGCGACGGTTAATTATATTGCCTTTGCATCGCATAAGCTAGAATATTTATATTGTTTATCCTGCTTCTATTGCTTCCCCTACCAATTGGGAGGCTCAATTTTGTGGGGAGATAAACCTCAACGGTGGATGCACTCTAATTTGACTAGAAATTAAGTGGCTCTAGAAATCGACGGGCCAGCTCATTTGTGAAGGAATACTCATGTGAAAAATTTGCTTGGGAAAGATGAACAAGAAAAGAAGAAAAAAAAAAGAAAAGGAAAAGAAGTGAAAATCACTAAAAAGGAAGAAAATAAAATGAAGAAAAATTGCTGTTCATAATCATTCTCAGCGCTCATAACAAATCCCATACATTGCATGCATGATCATTCATGCGTAAAAATGTGCATGCAACGTAGAGTTAGTCAGAAGTTCGTTAGAAGTTCATTGGAGTCGTTATGAGTTCGTTGCTCCAACTAAATAAGTCCAGCTGGACTAAATGAGTGACGTGGCAATGAGGCGCTGGATGCGTGAGGAGCTAAGTATAAAAGGGAAGCGAGATCATCATCTCTGTTGTTGTTGATATGTGTGTGTGATTGTTCATGCTTAGATCGTGGATCTAGAGCATTTATCCGTGTTCTCTTATTCTTCTTGAGTTCTACTTGTAATCGTGAGATTGTTATTCAATATAATTCCTACCTAATTCTCTTAGCTCGCGAGTTATCATAATTCGATCATTGTTGGTGATAATTCGTACGATTGAGTTAAGTTGCGATCGCGATTGGGAAGTCACGAGGAAGGATCGTAACATACATACTATATTAGCAACCATATATACGAGAGTACTAGATATGAGGATTTATTTGGATGAGATATTTAAATATTAAGATTAAAGTTTCTTTTAGGATTTCAAATACAATAGGGGTAATTTGGTAAATAAATAATATAAATAATAATAAACTGGTTTAAATAAAACCGGTTCGGTCTGATGAAAAATTTAAGGGCATTATATAATTTATGTACGTTTATCTTTTCCCTTTATTTATTTGACTACATCACTAATCATGCAAAATTCGATCATATTATATGGTTTTTTGTTTTCAACTCACGACAATGTCGCCTCATATGCTTCACGCTACGCGTGTAAAAGAATTTAGAAACATAACAATAATTAATAATGCACAACTAATTAGTCAACTAAAACACAAATATGTAGAAAGATGATATTATGTAGTAGATTTTTTAACTGATCTAAAAAATTTGGAATGATGAGTGAACCGAAGTTGCTATTAATTTACGATTTAATTGATCAAATTCGCTTAATCACTGATCGAAGCAAATTTCTGTAGCATAAGTATCACAAAATAGCATTAAATTTAATAAATGATAAATAAATAAATAGTTACTGGAGTGTAATTCATATAATATTAAAAACACTGTTTTTTATAAATTCAAATTTAGTAAATAATATTCCCTCCGCCCTTTATTACATATCCCAGCAAGGACGGAACTAGTGTATAAGTAGATGTGGCAAATAAATGACCCACCTCAATTTTCATAGAACATAAATATATAATTATTTTAATACAATCTATCTTCACATTAGTTTGCCCATCAACATTTAAAATAAAAAATTTACTTCTAGTAATAATCTAAATATGAAAACATTAGTGTTTAATGTCTGATAGCATTCCTGAGTTCAACTACCCAGGGGCGGAGCCACCTCATAAGAAGTGGGGCAAATGCCCCTCCTCAAATACGTTTACATGTACTCCATCCGTTCTCAAAGAATATACATTTCGGGGTTAGCACGAGTTTTAATATAAAATTGGTAAAATAAGAGAGAGGTAGAGAGAAAAAGTAAATAAAGTATTATTAGTGGAGAATGAGTCTCACCTCATTAGAGAGAAAATACTTTCCAAAATTAGAAAATGCATATTCTTATGGGACGGACTAAAAAGAAAAGAGTGCATATTCTTGAGGGACGAAGGGAGGACTATTTTATTGTCCAATTTTGCAGATTATTTTAATTTCCTTATAATTGCCCCCTTCTCTAACCACAAATTTTCCTCACATATAATTTTTCCCCCTTTCATTTATAATCTAAGCTCCGCCCCTGCAATAACCATGTGCTATTACTACCTTGTTATACTTGTAAGTAGTTGTAGTGATATAAATAATTAAAGTGGAGAAAAAGTAACGTAAGAGAAAATAATGTAGAGAAGAGTCTTCTATATACTCCCTCCGTCACAAGATAAGTGAAACACTTCTTTTGGGTACATGATTTAAGGAATTGATATTTAAATAGTTAAAGTGGAGAGAGTAAACAATGAGAGAGAGAAAAGTAGAGGAGTGAAGAGAAAATAAAGTAGGTGGAGAATAAAGTAAGAGAGAGACTTTTTTGCCAAAAAGGGAAATGACTCAGTTATAGTGGGACATCCCAAAAAAAGAATACGAGTCGCTTATCTTGGGACGGAGGGAGTATTATTTTTTCTCTTACTTTATTTTCTTTCTACTTTAACTATTTATTATCACTTTGCCAAAATAGATGCAAAAAAAACAATCCAATTACATTGAGACTAAGGGAGTATTAGGCCATCTGCAACGCTGTCTCTTATCCTTCCCTTAACCGTCTCTTAAATTACTATTCATGGTCATCACTATACTTTTTTACTTCATCTCTTAACTAAGAGACAGAACCTGCAACCATCCATCTCTTATACGTCCCTTAACCGTCTCTTAAATTACTATTTATTCAATTTCATTTTTTATTTTTATTTCCAACAAATTCAATTAATAAAAACACACTTCATTAAATAAAATAAAATTACAACATAAAATTCGTAAAATCCTAAAAAAAATAAAAATACATAATTTAATAATTTCCTCCGCCAAATTTTGCCCAAATGTGCTCCATTATATCATCTTGGAGTTGGGCGTGGGCGGTAGAGTCATGTGTCTTTGCCCGAATAGACAACCGTTCTTGTATAGACGGATGCACTCCACTGCGAGGCGGACTACTTGCGGTAGAGCTTTCGGGGGCTTCAGGGTCGAACCAATTTCCCGCATCAGGTCCTTCGTCTTAGATAATCATGTTTTGCATGATTATGCACGCATACATGATGTCGACCATACTCTCCATGAACTACGTACGAGCCGGGGCTTTGATTATGTTGAAGAGCGCTTGGAGAACCCCAAACGCCCTCTCCACATCCTTGCGAGCAGCCTCCTGCTTCTGCGCAAAAAGAGCCTGCTTTGCGTTCACAGGCCTGTTGCACGTCTTCACGAAGGTTGGCCACTTCGGGTAGATGTCGTCGACAAGATAGTACCCTATTTTATACCGCCAGTTGTTAGCGATGAAGTTGATGGCCGGCGCATTACCATCCAAAACTTCGGCGAAGAGGTCGGATTGGTGGAGCACGTTTATGTCGTTGTTCGATCCGGGGACCCCGAAGTACGCATGCTAGATCCATAGCCGGTAGTCGGCAACGACCTCGAGTATAACAGTGGGGTGGGTGCCTTTGTGGCCGCTAGTGTACGATCCCCTCCACGCCACAAAGCAATTCTTCCATTGCCAGTGCATGCAATCAACGCTGCCAAGCATCCCGGGGAATCCGTGCACTTCTTCGTGAAGGTGGAGCAGAAACTGACAATCTGTCGTGCTTGGCCTCCGGAGAAATTCGTCGGTGAAGGCTGCCCGGACGCCTTTGCAGAATTGGATCAAGCACATTCTCCCAGTGCTTTCACCAATGTGGAGGTATTCGTCGAACACATCCGCCGTTTGTCCAGTCGCAAGTTGACGGATTGCTGCAGTACATTTCTGCAGCGTCGTGTGGCTGGGACGGCCGACGGCGTCGAATCTTTCTTGGAAGAACTCTTCCCGGGCTGCCAATGTATTTGCGATGTGGACAAATAGCGGTTTCCGCATGCGAAAACGTCGACGGAAGTAGGTATCTCCCCAAACCGGGTTATCGCAGAAGTAGTCGCGGACTAACCTTGCGGCGGCTTCCTCCCGGTTATGATGGATGTAAGTCCGGGAGCGTCTTTGGGGCGGCGAGGCTTCCTCCGCCTCCCGGCGTCGATCTTCTTCAAGTGATTCTTCCATTATTCGACGCATTTGCTCATATGGATCCATTAGATCGATTAACTTTGGGGGAAGAATAAAAGAGTTGACTTGAGATGAAAATTGGAGTTGAAAGAGAGGTGATTTGAGAAGAATATATGTGTGTTTGTGTGTGAAATGAAGATGAAATAGGAGTATTTATAGAGTAAAAAATAAAAAATAAATAAAAAAATATGAAAACGGTAATATTACTATTTTTTGAATTTTGAATTTTTTTATTTATTAAATTCGATTTTTTTAAAAAATGATTTATTGCTTCAGCGTGACTAAACCAACTCGCGGGGCGGCGAGTGGGTGTCACGCATGGCGCCGGTGCGCGCCACGTCGCGAGCGCGCGTGGCGAGACGTCTCGCGGGCCGTCTCAGAGAGACGGGTGTCTCGGCGGACTGGGGATGCGTCGGGACGCTGCAACGCATCCCGCGCGCGTCTCGTCACGGAGGAACGGGCTTCGAGCTACCCGTATAATGCGTTGCGGGTGGCCTTATCATTATAAATTTAATGCATAAAACCCCAAACAATGTTTGCTATATCAACAAATTATTGGAAATTCCATTTATCTCAACCATCGTTGCAATCTTGTTTCGAAATTCCAAGATAAGATCGAAAAGGCCCAATCTTGTTTGTTAAAATGGCACATTTTATTTTTAATTTGTCCCAAATAAGATTGCACATTTATATTTTGGTAACATTCTTTCTCCAATTAATACATAAAACTAAATTTTGTCATCCCAATTAAAATACTCAACTTTCTTTCTTTCTTCATTTAATACTTACACCCATCTTTTATCTCTCCAAATTAACACATTAACCAATAATCTCTAAAATCTCATGCCGATTAAGAAACGTGTCTTCTTAGCCAGACGAAAACGTGTCAGTTTCGCTGGGACGGAGGAAGTTCTAAAAAATCAATTCTTGACGCCCTACTAGAATTTCAATTTTTGACATATCCTATCATTTAATGTTGAATATAGCACACTCTAGGTGCCGCCCCTATAGGATTCATTCCCCAACCAATTAAATGCAAAGTTGTAAACTTATAAGATTGATAAATGCAAAGTCGTAAACTTATAATCAATCTTATAAGTGCCTGATTGGTAGGGTAGATGAGCCCAAGATATGATAGTTAACTGGGCTTAACTGTTGTTTAGTAGCTTAGATAATTTATATGTTGGGCTGCGATTGATCATCGGCCCGGCCCAAGCCCCGTAAAATTAAGTGATCTTTCCATATAAATCATCTCAGCAAAATGGTGCGATAGCATATAGATCCAACTTGATAATGATCAATGGACTATTCTACCCTCTCACATTCACAGGCCACTCTCTCTCTCCATCACCATTACCACTCCTACTCGTTCAGCTCTCCTCAATTTGGCTTTCCTTCTTTTGCCTTTCTCCCACTCTTCTACCCCTTCCCCATATCTCTCTCTCTAGTTCACCACTTTACCCTCCTCAAGATCTTTACCGGACGAAGCTGAAAAGTACAGCGGCTGTGGTGTAAGTTCCATGGCCGCCATCATTGCGCTGCAATATTTTGACCTTTTTGGCCAATTCTGGTTGCTGATTGTCGGGATTGGGCTGTGAAGATGATAATCCGGTTATGGTTTTGATTTATGAACTAAGGTTTCGATTTGGGGATTTTGTTGCCGGGAAGTTTCTCTTCGCGTGTGAGTTAGGGTTTCGATTTTGGCTGGTAGTGGTTGTGTGCAGGCAGTAGTGGTGCTTTTCCATGGCCGCCACCACCCCATGGCCAACGTCGCTACCCACCATGCCCGTTGTGGCTACCATTTTGGTTCTATGTGCATGAAAGTCTTTTTATCCTGGCTACTACGACCGCACGCGCTAAATAGTGAAATGATTGGCGCAGACTGATCCAGCTGAAACGCTCGACTGATCCAGAGAGGATGCCTTCCTTAAGTATGCGAAACTTGTGGATGGATCAAGCGGTAGAATTTTAGGTGATCACGTCGACTTTACGAGGCCAATCTTCGTGTCGCTGGGCGCGTGAACCTGGAACTAGTGGCTTTCAAGACCTTAACCCATAATACTATGAATTAGTAAAGAGAAGTAAGGGTCGAATCCCACATATGTGTTTCACATTTGTTGTGGACAATTTGAGTATGGCTGCTGCCACGCATACAAGGTGAGTTAAGTTTATCCTACTTGACTGAGCAAACTATGGAAATTAAACTGAATTAGACTGATCCATTGGGCTAAACTAAATTGAGAGACTTGCGGTTGCTAACTGATCAACTAGATTGAACTAAGAAACTTGTGACGAAACTTACCTGAAATAACCAAACAAAGGTAAAAGTAAGTGGGGACCAATCCCCTGCAAGGTGTACGATAAAGTAAAAATCTGATAAAGACTTCATCTTCTTCAAGTAATCAACGAGAATCGGAGTATAAACATAGTCTCAGACATCGTTAATTCAACGAACAGTTTTGCAATTAAATAATGTCACGACCACATCTCCGTAGTGCTAGTGAGTGCAGCTATATCGTGACTAAATAGTCTCAAAATAGAAAGGGATAACATAAGGGGTAAGTCAACTCAAAACATTAATTCCGAAGGCGACGATGGCGCATAGTCAAAATGAAATCAGAGTAAAATAACTGGGTTCATAAACTCCTAGTACATAGTCCTGTTGCAGTGGAAGAGTCCAAGACAAAGTATCGTGTGTGAAGACATACTACTTTGGGCTACCTATTGATACTTATTAAACGCCATTACCCAACACCTTCGCCTCCTCTTATACGTTCAACCTGCACGTTAGAAAAGAAACATGCACTGCTGAGTACTTTATATACTCAGTGGACATAGTGCCAAAATATATGTTTCATTTAAATTTGTCAGCCACAGTTGAGTGAACACGGGGTTTTCATTTAAAAGGGCCGAGTCACTAAATTTCCTTTAATTTCATAAAATTGATTGCGCAATCACATAAACATAGATACCATATCTGAACGTATGTGAACCGGGAATGTGGCCACATTCCACGACGGTCACTGGACCGGCCAACTCGAAAGCTAGCTCACGGTCCCCATATGTGTACACTAGTCCGAGTAGGGTTTGCGGCCCTACTAGGACCCGAATTCGATTTAACATGATTGGCATAGCCAAACAGATAGGTAATCGTAAAAGCAAAACATGGCATGACAAACATGTTTAGAAAAGATTCACATATTCATACTAAAATCACGTTTTGAAAAGATTCCCACCTCAAAGCTATTTCCTTAGCCGAAGAGTTTTCTTGATTTGGTCTTAAACGACGAGCGAAGACGTCCCTTTAGAAACATGAAAATAATACTTAATTAGGCTTAAGAAGCCAAATTACTTAACGTGAATGCATTCCTAAGTGCGTGATCATCTCATTCTTTTTCTTATTCCCTAGAAAAGTCTTTGAGCCTTAATTAAATCGAGTGATTTAAATTGTGTGGAGGTCTACCAATTATTCGTTTAACAAAAGAGCGTTACCTCCTATGCAAATTATTCAGGCATTAAATTAAGTATGAGGTCTATTCGTTATTGCGGAAATAATTAGTGCACCATTTCTTAATATCAATTATTCGAGCACTAAACTAATGTCTGTGAATTACATTTTTCATTGTGGAATTAAATTAGCGGACCATCAATAATTTGATAGGTCAACATTAGGAGGGCCTGTAAGTTAATTAATTCTTGAACAAAATTTTTATGCTCTTAAGGAGTGGCCCAACTCCAAAATAAAATTATTTCAAAAGCAGGCCATTCTTCCAATTGATTACCTTGGCCCAAATTAACTACCATTTACTAATTAGATCCTAATCAAATAATTTGTATAGTCTTTCTTCACAAAGAATTGGGCCAAATTTTATGGGAATTCTTTGGCCCAATTACTTATACTCCCAAATACTCAATCTCAATCAACTCCCTTTCTTTCACAAATTACCTTCCTATTCATCTCTCTCCCGTAAACACTTCACCCCCAAAATCAATTGTTAACCTAAACCCCTAAATTAGGACCTAATTTCCTCTTCCTCTCTCGTTGTTTCACTTCTCTGGCGAACCGCCGTTCTGTCAGGGCCCGCCGGCGGCTCGTAGCGGCGGAAGCTTCATCCTCGCCGTCTGCTGCAGTCCGCAGCTCGTCACTCCGTCGCTCTTCCTGGCTGGCGACGAAAACTCCGACAACGTCCACCGCCGTCGATTCTCTCTCCATCTCGCTCCCAATTTCTTCTAATTAGGAGGGGACGATCTCCAGATAGAAGGCGGACGCAGCGGCGCTCCTTCCGTCGCCGCCCGTCGGCCTCCCCGCCGCTTCTTCCCCTCGCCGCCTTCCTCTCCTTCTCTCTTCGACGGCCGCGATCACTACGGCCAGCCGCCGCCTTCGAATCAACAGCTAAGTCCTTGGAAAAATTCCGCAAATGTACGTCATGAGAGATGATATCCGCCATTTGTGACCGAGAAAAAAACATTTCCAGTGATGGGAAAGACGTGTGAGCCTCTCGCTCGCGTCTTTGATAAACACGCATGACGCTCTCGCGTCTTTTAATTAAACACGCGTGACGCTCTCGCGTCTTTTAATTAAACACGCGTGACGCTCTAGCGTGTTTGACTTGGATACATGTTCCAGTCCAGTCGGCAGAAAGTTCACTTCCACCTCGCTTACTCTCTCACTCTCAGCAATGCCCAACGTCTCTAGCCAGCGGAAATCGAAGTGAATCCGATATTTTGATGCTCTAATTCCTATTTTAAGTGGTGTTAGGTAATTTTTGACCATTAATTTCAATTATCATTGCTATATGTTAGTTACGTATAGATTTATGGTTCATGGTTTGACATTGTGTGACAAGAAAAACATTGAATTTAGGCCATTGATGTAGTCATATGTATGCATTGTAAACTAAATATATAATCGAAGCATTGAACTTGGTATTGAATTTTCGTATTTAAATTTGTGAAATATTTATTAAAGTATGTTGAATTTAGAGTATATGATGTTTTTTCGTACTTATTTTGCACGCTTGATGGTGTTTGTGAGTTTATATTAGGATGAGAAAATTATTCAGCTCCCAGGTTTGGGTGTTGCTTATGATCCCCCTCGTGCAAAATCATTTATTATATTGAATGAAAAGATATCTTATTATCAGCTAGTTTCAATGATATGTGAAAAAAATGGAATTGATTTGGATGCACATACTATTGATTTAACATGGAGGCATCCTGTGGTTTTTAGTGGAGTTGTGAGTTATATAGCTACACCAGTGGATGATAATTTGTTGGAGTATATATTTGCTGAAAATCCACGTTAAATTCAACTTTTTATTGAATATACTCCGGTTACTACTGCGTTGCAATTTGAACCACCTATCACTCATCATGATGTTGGAACGTCTAGGAGAGATGATTATCATAGTTTTGATGTCGGACATCTAGGAAGGATGATGAATATCATAGCTTTGAATTCAACACATTTGGGAGGGAGGTTGATGAACAACTAGATGTACCAAATGTGACATGTGATAGTTATGATGGTTCAGATGGTTCTGATAATTGTGATGGTTCTGATAGTTCTGATAACTGTGATGGTTCAGATGGTTCTGATTGTGATGGTTCCGATGGTTCTCAACCAAGTGATCTTGATTATAGTGCAGAATCATGTTCCCAAAAATATACAACATGAGAGAGAGAGAGAGAGAATGCATACGTATTTAGAGTAATTTGCTTGAATAAGGAACTGTTTTAGAGAGAGTGAGATGAGTGAAATGTGTGTAGTTTTTCAGACTGTTTTATAGAGACATTAGCAACCCTAAGAACTTTTTTGCATTAATGCAAAATCTTGTATAAAATATTTATTTTTTCTATATTGTTTTAACTGTGACTCAAAACATGAATTTGATGTTCATATAATAAAAAGTTAAAAACCATTCTCTCTCATAAGTAAAGTTAAATGATTTTATCCCAAAATTTGGAATTTAATGTTAAATTTATTATTAAGTGAGAGTGAAATTAATTATGATCTGGGTGTATATAAACTTTTTTTTATGGTGAAACTTTATTACGTTGCATACAACATTCTTTTGTTGTATGTCATTATCACGACGATTTTTGTCGTTAGTTTATCGTTAAAACAAACTTTAACTTATCTTATATTCGTTATTGTAAAATAATAATACTGATTTGAATTAAAAATAAGCTTGTATTTTATGGTAAAACTCTATATTTATTAATCGACAACTATATTTGTCGTTTGGCGGTTGTTGCACAATAATTATCACATTGTTGTTTGGTGGTCGTTGCACAATAATTATCACATTTTTTCCTTCAAATTTTCAACTCGCACACGTATCATAATTTATTGTGTTATATTGGATAGTACTTTTTTATTGTTTCTCATTATTTTCACTCCAATTTCATCTCTCGCATTATAATCATTAATTTCAAAAGTTGTAACTAAAATTATTTTAGATTTGCCACTTTTTTCCTCATCATTAATTGCAAAAAATTGTAATTGTAATTGTAATTTTTTTTGCCATTTTTATTTTGGATTTGATTCTTTTCTCCCACGTATCATTAATTGCAAAAGTTGTAACTGTAATTTAATTTTTTGTACCATTTTAATTTTGGATTTTGGCTCTTTTCTTCCACATATCATTAATTGATTAAAATTATAAATGTAATTTAATTTTTATATCATTTTTATTTTGGATTTTGGCTCTTTATATGAGTATATCTACACATGAGATAAGAACTAATTCGTTCTACATAGAGAAATTAACGTATGATGATTCATCTATAGTAAAATATTATGGAGTAGTAATTTTTTGAATGAAAATACGAAATTGCTAAGTGAAGAAAAAAAAATTTATGACTCTTTGCATACTTTAAAATGGAAATGTTAAGTGGAGAAAATAATTTACGACTCTTTGCATATTTTAAGAATGGAAATGTTAAGTGAAGAAAGAAAAATTTATGACTCTTTGCATATTTTAAGAATGGAAATGTAAGTGAAGATAAAAAATTTATGACTCTTTGCATATTTTAAGAATGGAAATGTTAAAGAAGTGATAAATAAATAATTTATTAGTATGGGTTTCGAATTAGATAGATAAAAAGAAATTAAATAAATTAGATTTAATTGGTCATTTTCACAATTATAAAAAGAAAGAAATTAAAATACTATCAATTGAGTTTAACTTATTTTGTTTTCATTTGTTTTACCAATTCAATTTATTCTGTTTAATTTCAGACACTTATTAACTATTTATTTTATATTTATTTAAAATACATGTTTAGCATGCCTTAGACTGTTAGAGTTTGTATACTAGAAATCACATTTCGAGTGATTGAATACTGTAAAACTCTATATGTTATTTTTCAAAGGAATGAAACAGATTACTTTTGTCATAATGTTGTTATGTTTTACATTTAATGGATGTTTATGGCATATTTAAATGTATAAGCAACGTAACAAAGTCTAAGTCTTTGTTTTAGTAGACCGGTTGTGGCGTCGTCAACTTTAAGGTAACACGGTCAGTTCTGAACAAAGAAAAATAAGAATTCACACCTAGATAGGCCTAGATTACCTATCGTGAGAGGTTGCAATGTCAGTCCGCATATTTCTAAGCCTTACTTGTAACGCCCGTACTTTTTATAGTACTTGGAATAACATCAAGTTACTACGAGACAAATAATAATTTGTCTAAACGAAAGGAAACGAACAAAAAAATAAGAACTTAGGGCTGATCCAAATAAATATAGAGAAAGTCCAATGTGTTATTTTACAAAATGGCTTTGGGCCATGGAAAATAGAAAAATGCTGACAAATATATATAGTTGGGCTTGAATGATTTACAACAAAATAAATTATTTTGAGCCCAATTCTTTCAAAAAAATGTGGGAGCAAGCCCAACACTTTTCTTCCTTTCTTTTCTTTCTTTTTCCTCCTTTCTCGGCCGGTCCTCTCACATGGAGACTCTCCATGTTTCCAACTCCTTCACCTTCCCTCTTCCACCTTCAATTCTAAAATCAAAAGTCACACAAATTAATACATCAAGATCCTTCATTTATCTCCTCTCTTACCCTTTCACTTCAACATTTCCAAGAAAAAAAAAAAAAGATTTGTGAGAGAGAGAAATAACCGAGAGAGAGCCGAGAGAAGGGGAGGAGGAAGAAGTTGCGTCCATTTTGTTTCAACACCCAAGTTTACGTCGCAAGGTATAATTTTTTCCCCTTTTTCGAATCATGAACTGTTAGCATTCGTTCATAGCATTCGCATCACATAAAACCAAACAAGAAAATCAACAATCAACTAAAGAACATCGCCCGTAGTTAATCGAATGCGGAAAGAGCATAATTTGAGTACGAGAACTTAGCTTCGGGACGTTTCGGGGCTGTTCGGAGTTGATCGGGGCTGCGCGGTGTCTGTCCGGCGGCTGGACCTCTCTGCGATAGCAGGGGGTGACTGCTCCGGCGGCTGGGTTGCCTCCGCTCCAGCAGTGACGACTGACGGCGACGGTGGTAGAACGCCGAGGACGAATCGGTGACGGAGCAGCAGCGGCGGCCGCGAACAACGAGCGACGGCGAGCAGCAGCGGCGGCACCGTCGACGCGTCGGGTCCCTCGGCGGATTTGGGGCCATTGATTGGGTGGTGAGCAGCGGCCGGCGACGGGAAGGAAGTTGGCGGAGGCGGCGACTCAATCTTTGAGAGGGATGGGAGACGGAGGGAGGCGCCGCTGGGTTTTGTCCCCAATTAGGAAATTCTCAAATGTGAAGTTTTGGAGAAGAGGGAGTTACGATGGGGATGGGGATGGGGAAGATGTGGACTTAAAGATTTGGACCTTTTTAATTAATCTTGGGCCAATCTATTGGGCTAAGTCTCAATTTAAATTAGAGTATTGTTTTATTTGGGGCTTTTAAATTGGAAATATAAGGTGGAGAAATAATTAAACGTTGGGCCGATAATTTAATCGTAAAGAATGATTTAATTAATTTCCAGAATAATTCGAAAGACGGATAATATTATCCAAAGTGCGAAATAAAAATAATGGCGAAGAGAAATAGTTGCGATAATTTAATTATGCGCTTGAATAATTTTTGGAAATTATTTCCGACGTCACCGAAAATACGAGGAGCCAACGGAGGAAGTATTGGTGTAAGCGGCTAACTGGCGATGCCTTGGGCGGCTGCCGAATAATCGAGAATGCACAAAAACCGAGAAAACGAGATAAAAGACTTTAATTAGAGTGCATGCATTCTAAATGTTTTCTTTCTTGAGATTGATGTGTACTTTAATTTTTCTCAAAAGGTGGTTCGCACGCTCGTTAAAGTCGGATCAAGAAGTTTGTTAAGGAAATTACTAAGCTTTTGAGGTGGGCTTTATTACTTAAACTTTTTATTTGAAATTGATATGTTTATGGTGAAATAAGGGAGGTTTTAAATAGTATGTCATGCCGTGTTTTATGTTTTGAAATTGCCTATCTGATTGTGTACTAGAATGATGTTCTACTAGACTTTGATGGTTAACGAATTCGGGTCTGATTAGGGAGTGAGTCCCTACTCAGACTAGTGCACTGATGGGGATCGTGAGCCGTCCTTTGTGGTCGGCCGGTCCAGTGATCGAGTTTGTGGCCACATTCTCGTTTCACATGATGGTTCAGATATGGTACATGATGGAGGATGACGATGATGTTGCATGCGCATGCACCTTTTTATGGAAATGATTTTAGTGTTTCTCGGCATTTTTAAAGTAAAACCCGAGTTTCACTCAAAGGTGGCTTGACATAACTTTATTGATGAAATGTATTTTGGGCATGAGTTCACTGAGTGCATCAAGTACTCAGCCCCTGCATATGTTTCCCTATGTGCAGGTTGAGCGTGGACGGGGGATGGAGGATGTTGAGTATTTGGACTAAGACAGTATTCAATAAATGTTCCGGTTGCTATTGTGTCTTCATACATAGTAGTAGCCACTTCTCAAATGCTTCCGCTATGCCAAGTTTTAAAACTCTGATGTTTCTGTATTCTGTTGGATTATTTTCATATGAACTTGATACTTCGTGATTTCAACTATTATCTGGTAATAAAGTTTCACCTTTTGATCTACATGTTGAACCCTTTGATTGTTTTCCCCTTCTTCCCCGCTTCTTAATTCCCCCATTAGTCGCGACCCACCGTGTTTTTTATCCTTAGGAAGTGCGGTCGTGACATTACTGAAATAAGATGACATTGGTGTGGTATAGCACTGAATTGGATCTAACAGCAAGACGAATCTTTATGCTATCTACTGAAAGACGAGGTCTTGATAATTAATTTCTTAATCAATGTACGTTAGCATTGAGCATACGGTATTGATTATGCACTACTTTGACTTACCAAAAGGTGCGGGTTTTTCGCAACCCAAGAATCCTGGTATATTGGGTAGTGGTGATTAATATCTAGCGGTGCTAGGATTGCTATTATATTAAATCGTGCGTGAGGTGAGTCTCGTTTGATAATGTCCACAAGAGGAGTTCGAAACAAGGTTTTATTATTCGGAACCTAGCTAGTTGGAGTTTGATTACTCTATGAATAATAAATAAGTGTTTCCTGCTAAGTCCACTCTTGGAGATAATAATATGTTAATTAATTAAGTCCATAACAGACATTGATTAATTAATGGATGTTTCTATCTTAAGCACGGGAAATAGATGACAAATAAATGGAAACCCGGAATACTTGTAATTTCGGAATTGCATGGGCAGTGCAATATTACTTCTGTAGTCGCTGCTCGTAATATTCCAATATAAGCTTATATTAAATTGTGGGTTCAATTTAATTAGTAAAAAGCTAATTGGGGAAGGTCATATCCAAATTCTTCCATAGATCTCTGACTGGGCTCAATATGTGACTTAATATAAATAGGATAATAAAGGAGACAGAAAAGACACATTTTTCCATCACAATTTTCGTCCCCCTCTCTGTCTTGAAGAGGGACGATTTTCAGCTCCCTCCGTGAACAGTTTCCGTCTTCTTTATTTGAGTCCTAGTATTCTGGTAAGATCAGCCCACACTGATATCAGATTACAGTCCGGGAACCAATCAGAAGATCTGTGGTTTAGTACTCAAGATCTTCACGTGGAGAAGACGCGAGCCATCTTCGATTATTCAGTGAATCAATGAGGTAAATTGGCTAACTCCGCAGCAAGCGTGTTTTAGGGATTGTTTGTGCTAAAGCATGTTTAAATTCAAGTTATGAGCATGATACATGTGAAAATTATGCGAATAGAATTTGTCTAAATAATCTGCTAAATAGATCAGAATTTCATGTGATCCGTGAGAACGTACGCTTCCGCTGCCAACCCCTTCATAGACGACATTGGCCCCTAGTATCATGAAATTTTCAAAAAGTTTGGTTTTTCCCATGAACTTTTAACTAGACAAATAATATCACGAACTTTACCCGAGTTTGCTATTTTCCGTCAGCGAAAAATTCCTGAAAAATAATATCATGATACAGATTTTTTTCATAATTTTCTTGACAACGACTTTGAGAGCTTCAAGTTCTTCAATCTTTTGAAGATAGTTTTTTTTAAGCATACCCTCCAAAATTGTTATTCAATCCATTAATATAGCCGAAATATTTTCGCGGGTGGGAAATAAAAAACTCAGCTAAAGATCGTGATATTATTTGTCAAGTTGAAAGTTCGTGGGAAAAAATGCAACTTTTTGAAAGTTCCATGATATTAGGGGCCACTATCCCTTTATTAATTAAAATAGGTTTGGCAACCATTCTGAGTGATAAACTAATTTTGATGGACGGGGCAAAATGAAAAAATTAGATTATTTTTCGTGAATAGATGGAGAATTAATTTTATAAAGAAATATGAGTGTAATATGAATGTGGGACGGGCCGAAATGGCAAAATGTGACTCTTATTGTGGACGGATGAAGTATACAATAAGTTATTTAAATGAATTTTAACATTAAAAAAACTAGGTTATTTCAACTTTATACCGCAACAATACTTTTTATCGAAAAATCAATTTAACATAATTTTTTAAAATTTATGTTAAATTAATTTCAGAAAATAATTGTTCGACGACAACCAACGACAAATATTGTTGTTACGTTAACGACAAATAATGAATACAACTGTCAACTAACGATAATGATCGATGTTACATATAATATTGTTCTAACGGCCAATAGACGACAAAGAACGATGTAAGTCACAAAATTATTCTATCACCAAATAATAAATTCACATATAATTTCAAAAGCTACTGGTATTTATTAAATATTTGACGAATGTCAACTAACGACAAAGATTGTAGTGATAACTATTGTGCAACAACAAAGAGACAACAAATATAATTGTAAATTATGAAAACAAAAGTTTTGCCATAAAAATATTAGATTAATGGATAGTTCTTAATTTAAATCGGTATTATTATTTTAGCTAATAACGAATATAACATTAGATTAATGGATAATTTTTAATGATAAACTAACGATAAGATCATCGTGATTCGTGACAATTACATTGCAACAACCGACATACGACAAAGATCGTTATAAGCTAGTACATAATAAAAGTTTCGCCATTAAAAAACAAGCTTAGTTTAAATCTGGTCATAATTAATTACACTCTCATCAAATAATAATTTAACATTAAGTTTCAAAATTTAGGATAAAAAGTAAGATCTCTATTTCTATTTGCATATCTAATCAATTGACTTGCTTCGGAGAGAGGATGACTTTTTTCATCCGAACTTGCAATACATGGTTTTGAGTCACAAGTATTTCCCATCATAAAAAGAACCAGATGAAACAATATACTCCCTCTGATTCCTAATAAAAGTCCCATTTTTTACCTGCACAGATTTTAAGAAAATATGGTACTCCTTCCGTCCCTCTGTAGCTGAGTCGTATTCTTTCTGAGTCAGTTCCTTTTTTGGCAAAAAATACTTTACTCCCTCTTCATCTCTCTACCTTTTTCCTTTCTACTTTATTCTCCTTTTACTTAACTCATTTAAAACAATTTTTCTTAAATCTCGTGCCGAAAAGAGATGCCTCTACTACAGAGGGACGGAGGGAGTATTTTTTTTATGGGACGGATAGAGTAATTGGAATTATGAAATTTTTTCATAGCCAATATCATCATGGCTAGAGATGTCAGATGGAGTTTGCATATCTATTTCTATTTGCATATCTAATCAATTGACTTGCTTCGGAGAGAGGATGGCTTTTTTCATCCGAACTTGCAATACATGGTTTTGAGTCACAAGTATTTTCCATCATAAAAAGAACCAGCTGAAACAATATACTCCCTCTGATTCCTAATAAAAGTTCCATTTTTTACTGGCACGGATTTTAAGAAAATATGGTAGTTTTTTATGGGATGGAGTAATTGGAATTATGAAATTTTGTCATAGCCAATATCATCCTGGCTAGAGATGTCAAATGCGTCGGGCCGACCCAGCTCGGCCCACGAATGATGGTGCAGGCTTAGGCTGGGCTCAGTAGATTAATCGGGCTCCAATTGGGCCTTTTTACAAACCCAGGCCAAGGACTGGTCCGAGCCCAGGCCCGGCAGAATATAACTTATGCACTTAATTTTGTACTATTAGTTCTTTCAATAGAGTTATCTATGCATATACTTATATCAACCTTACGTGCGTGTATATTACGTGTATATATTTATCATGTACATGAGTGAAGATTGAATATTATTCATACATAATAACATATCCAATAACTAGAGAATTGTTCTTCTGAGCAACAAATTTGAGCTACTCTTGTGAGTGTCGGCTCCACGTCAAATTTTTCCTTATTTTCTCTTTCATCATCTCCTTCCTTCTCCACCCACTCTTTTTCAATTAACAGTTTCGATGTTACTTACTTCCACCCTTTTTTCTTCAATTGACAAATCCTGCACCACAGTTCCAATTCTCCTTCATATATTTTCCTTCCTTCTGTTGGAATCGTGTTTGGTCAAACGACTTTGACTAATAATAAATGTTAAAAGACATTTAATTTTGTGAAATTAAATGCAATAGCGTCGATCTACGTTCCGAGTAGATGACCGTAGCATATTCATTTTCTCAAATCCGATTCCCGGTGAGTGAGAAATAATATATTAAAGTTAGTTACAATAAAGCTAGAAATGAGCTAGGAGAAAAACGAAAGGGATTAATTAACTAAGTGTTAATTATCCCACATCGGGAATGATAAACTTCTTTGATGAAGTATTTAATAAGATGAATTATTATGTGTAATAATTATCATGGAATAAGATGGGTGACAAAGCCCACACGCGCGCGCCACCGTTAGCCGCGCACCGTGACCCCTGCCCCGTGCACCGGGCGCCGTGTGCCTTGTGCCTTGTGCCTTGGCAATTGGTCTTTAGGTGGTCTTTGGGCTGTTCTTTGGAGCTGGTCGTTGAGCGTGGTTCAAGCCCGGTTGTTCCTTTTAGACCACCTCAAACTCCACGCTATCCCCGAGGGACCCCGACTCAAGGTGGTCCCGGTCCACGTCAGGTCCCCCCTGGACCCCGACGCATAACGGGAGACAAAAGGTCCCCGCTAGACTCAAACGCATAACGGGAGACAAAAGGTCCCCTCTGGACCCCGACGCATAACGGGAGACAAAAGGTCCCCGATGGACCCCGACGGTCTATGGTGTATCCTGTTGTGTAGTGTGTCAAGATGCATCGTGTCTCTTCAGCTCCCAACGACTAGTGCACCAGTCAGTAACCCCGGCGGTTACTGTCAATGGCCTTGATGACAGACATTATGTCTGTTGACCCCAGCAACCCCTGCTGGTGGACTTGGCCTATAAATAGGCATGCATCCATTGCATTCAGTAGACAACAAACTCAAGCATTCTTGCATACACGTTCTCTCCCTCTCTGCATAATCTTCACGTCGAAGCTCTGCCCCCGCCTTACTCCCGTTCGCCGGAGCTCTGCTGCTAGTGGTGTTGCTACTTCAGAGACGAAGCCGTTTTATCTTTGGGGACGACACGCCAAACCGATTCGGCTTACATCTTGACGATTTATTATTTCGAATTCTTCTTTGTAATTTCAATTCAGTTTATTTCCGTTTAATTTCTCCATTTTTCATTAGGTTGTATTATGCCCGATTAGTGTATCTTTGTATCGTAGTCAATTTTCAACTAACACCTTCTACTTAAGATATTTTCCTTCTTTCTCCGTTGATTCTCCTACAGATAGTTTCCTTGAACTGTTTATCCTTTTTCTGTTTTCCGTCGATTCAACAATTTTCTCACAATAGCTCCGTGTTTGTGCACTGCAATTTTTCTCACTATCTGATTTTTTGTTCTTGCTTTCTAATCTCTGGAATTAAACTTCCCCAACATCGCTAATTCTTGTGGTATATTTGGGGCATGATTATCAATCACTTATTCAAGTTTTCCATTATTTGTGGAGATATTCAAAATAATAATCTCTATATGCCGATTCTAGTTTCTCAACAACCATGACAAAAAAAAATCAAAATTAGGGATATTCGACAAATATGGGCGATGAGCAGACCAATATATAGAACAAAATTAGGATATTCAATGTGCGGGGAATTATAATAATTCGATGGGAAGAAGAAAAAGAAGAAGTTGATGCCGAAAAAATTAAATCTATATTCTCGTTGAGATTATACTTTTGAGAAGAGGAACTGACAGTAAATTTTTGAAGAGATAAAAGAAATGGACGAGAACGACTGAGAGTTACATCGGAACTGTGGTGCAGGATTTGTCAATTGAAGAAAAAAATGGTGAGAGCAACGTCGGAAGAGTCAGAACTGTTAATTGAAAAAGAATAAGTGAAGAAGGAAGGAGATGGTTAAAGAGAAAATAAGGAAAAGTCTGACGTGGAGCAGGCGCTCACAAGAGTTGCTCAAATTTGTTGCTCGCCAGATCAAATCATCAATTCTTCCAATAACTATATCCCCTAGTTAATTTATTATTAGATGCACCATTAGACCATCCACTATAGGGGCAGCGCGCCGGCCGCCCACGAACCGCCTTCGCCGCGCCTACCTATAGCGTGGGAAGCGTCCGCCCCGAGGCGGGCGCATTTTTTGGGGCGGAAGCCCATCTGCGAGAAGGCACCGAGGACGCGCCGAGCGTGCTTCGCCAAGCCGGTCATCGCGCGCCGGCAGAGGCCTGACACTTATTTTTAAATTATTTTTGAAAATTTTATTATAAATACCTCTCCTCCACACACATCTTCACACACACTTCACACTCCATCCATTCATCCACTCTCAAAATTTTCACTCTCTAAAAATACACGGTGGAAACGACGAATCACCCGGCTCTGACGAATCGGGATATGGCGACTATCCTCCTTCCCAGCCGTGGGGATCGAGTCAAACTCCCCCTATTCAGAGGAATTTGGGGCGCTCGGCATTTGGAGATTACAGACCCAGCATGGACGCTCTTAACCAACCGCGACCGGAGACCCCTTTCCAATCCAGTCAATCTTCTTTCACCGATGCAAATAGATTCGCACTAGAGCAGATGATGGGTTGTTTGAGTCCGGGGTTACCGGATACTCCGCCAGCCCGTGTGGATACGCCCGTTCCGACGAGAGTCAGCGGGTTCGGTGGGGCGGGTGGAAGCAGCGGTGGCAGGGGAGGAGGCGGTAGCGGCAGTGGCGGTGGAGGCGAGGGGAGCAGCGCCAGTGAGGGCGGCGAGGCAACGAGGCCCGACGGTAAACGGTCCACGCACTACACAAAAGCAGAGTCCATTGCTGTGGCGAGGGCATGGGATGCCGTCACATCGGACCCCATAGTGGGCATCGATCAGACCGAGCCGAGCTTTTGGAAGCGCGTCCTGTTAGCATACAACAAGTTCAAGCCGAGAGGTGCCAAATGACGTGACCCGGAACAGATCCGCAAAAAGTGGTCTAGGATTCTGAGATCCACCAAGAGGTTTGCGGGCATATACGAGAACAACCTGCTCACTACTGAAAGTGACCGAAGCGAAGCTGACGTGAAGGCGTTGTCTATGTCCCAATTCAACATGGAAGGCTGGTCGAAGTTCAACTCCTGATAAAGTTCAACTCCTGATAGGAGTATCTCGTTCTCGAGAACTGCCTGAAATTCAAGGCCATCTGTGAGGAGGAGAGCGGGACAGGTCCTGGGGCGAAGCGAACTAGACACAACATAGCCGGGGACTATAGCGGCGGCAGTGGCTCGCAATCAATCAACCTCAACGACGCCCAAACGGAAGAGCCCTTCGCTACACTCTAGGCACCCACGCCCTCCGGGCCAACATTCCTCTATCCGAGGCGCTAGAGTGGCTGCAAATTCCTCCCGCCACTCGTCAGCCGCGTCTAGATCGCGCATCTCGCAGCCCGCCCCTATACCGCACTCCGTGGGCACTGGTCCCCACGAGGTCTTACGAGACCGCAACCGACCCGATCACCAAGGATATATACTACGCGCTCATATGTCGGATCAAGGATCAGCTGGGGTTGTCTGGGGCTGGGGCAGCGCCGGGGGCGGCGAGCGGCAGCGGGGGGAGGGGCGGAGAAGAGGAGGCGGAATCCGACTCCGCCACTGAGTAGACGGTGGAGGAGGTTTTATTTGTATTTTTTTTAAATGTTCGTTGTATAATTTTACCGTTTCCGTAATACAACGAATATTTGGTCCCAATACTTTTTTTAAATTATTTACATTCCGATAATTTTAATTAGAATTGAATTAAAATATATAAAAAATAAAATAAAATGAAAAGTGGCTAAAAAAAGTGTCCACTATTGCTGCAGACACTTTTTTTTGTGGGCGCGGATAAATAAGAAGTGGTCGGGACAAAAAAAGTGGCAGGGCTATTGGAAGTGTCCACCTTTAGTGGATGCTCTTATGGAGTATTATATTTGTATATTTATTTTCTATAATTACATAGATTAGTTATTGACTTTTAAAAAAAATAGTGCATCCTAGAATTGATTGTATTATAATAATTTTGATTTGCATAATTATAGAGATAAGTTGTCAATGATTTATCTCTATCAAATATAGTTCCATAAATATAATGATTGATTAGTTATTTATATGTATATAATATATGTATATGAGTATGAATTGATTGGATTTTTATATGTATTTGTATATTTTCATGATAATCATAGATTTTATTAATGAAATTATGCAAAATAATCAACTAATTCAACTTATCAACCTAAATCAAAACTTATAACAAATTTATTTCCATTTTGATTTGCATAATAATAAATATTAATTGTTAATTGATTTGCATAATTATAGATATTAGTTTTTTTATGGATTTATCTCCATTAAAAATAGTTTCATAATTATAGTATTATGATTCCTAAATTTGTGGGATTATATATTTATGCGTGTGTAATCTATAAATATAATATACAAAATTTGTGGGAATATATAAAACTTCATGTAAAATCTTGATTCCTTATTTTGTAGGAATATGTATTTATACATCATTAGTATTATAATACTATTCAAGTATAGATTAATATTGTTTATTCAAGTAGAGATTAATATTGTTTGATTAGTACAATAAAAATTTTGAACTTGGCCCAGCCCAGCCAAGTCGGTCCGGCCCGCTTATTAACTGGGTCCGGACATGAGCCTGGATTGCTGGACTCTGGACTCAAATACCGCCGGGCCCCACCAGGCCCAGCTAGGTCTGTCTGGCCCGGCCCGACATCTCTAATCCTGGCCATAAGACTTAAAATAAAGTACTAGTATTAAATAACAATTTGAATTTGTCTGGACTCTCTCTTTTGATAAACAATATTTTGTTAATGATCAAAACCACTTGTATCAATAAAAAATTATATTTTATTTTAATTATTTTCTCTATTCCATATTAATTGAACATTATTCTATATTGAGAAATTTCAATATAGTTCAGTCATTTACTCTTTTACTATATTCTCTCTGTTTCTATTATTTTATTCACCATCCACTTAAAACATTATTTTTAATCTCCGTAAAAAAAGAAATGTCTCAATTAATTAACGCTATTTTGAGTATCTATTGATTTTACACAAATATGATCATTAAAATAAATAAATAAATAATAAACTAGAGTTTAATATTTTATTTTCAAGTCTTATAAAACTGATAAAAATTGGAAATGAATTAATCATCCCAAAAAAATGGAAAAAACAGTCGTAAGTAAGTTGGATGAATGGTGTCCCAATTTTAGGCAAAAGGGGAAAGGGGGTTTTATCGAGTGACGCGACGCTTAAATTTCCCTCGTCTCGAAGCAGCTATGCTATGCTATGCTACGCTATTAATATGACCGTTGCAAAACTCAACTCCATTTCAAAATTCAATTGTAATTTGAAATGGTGGCTCTCACAAATCCGGCGCCGGAAAACCTAGACATTCCCCAACAGGAACAGATGCAGCAGGAAGAAGATGATCGGCGTGGCTCCGAGATTTTCGATTATGAACTGTGCAGAGAGGAACGAATCAGAGAGAATCGCGAGAGAATGCAGAAGCTCGGGATTTTCTCCCTCTCTCAGCAACTCAAACCCTCTCCCGTCAGATCTTACCGCAAAGCTAATCGCCTTTACAATCCGCTGCCTCCCTCCCCTGCCGGCCCCACCCGCCGCTCTTCTAGGTACTTTCTCAAGAGCATCTCCAACCATTTACACTATGCTCAATTTTGGTTTTGTTTTATGTAAACCTAAAAATAGGTATTTTAACTCAAAAACTAAAAATTGAATTAGTTTTGGAGTACGATTGGAGCTAATTGCTTATTCTATTTACTTGTATAACTGAATGCTGAAATGTGGAATATATAAAAATATTTGTGATCTGATTTTTTTTACATAGGCTGCAAAGCTCTACGCCTGTTACTTACTGCGAAATAGACATGGGGAAAAAGGAGAAATCAGTGAAGGAATGGAGAGAGGAGGGGTCGAGGCCTGAAGTTTACACTGAGGAGCATGACAAATTGCTGGGAAGCACTGAAATGAGCTGGACTCTTTTTGTTGATGGATATGGAAAAGATGGCAAGAGAATTTATGATCCCATCAATGGCAAAACTTGCCATCAATGCAGGTTGCCAATACTTCCTTTCCACTGCTGCCTCTTTATTCATTAATTTCTCTGTCATAACTTTTTGACTACTGTGATGATTTGTTGTTGTACTAGTTACTATGATTCTATGTTTGCTCCCCACACAACTTTTGAAAAGAAAAGCAGTTTTACCTTTTATTACTTGATGTGATGCGTATTTCTTATTTGGTGATGTGTTTGATTGTTTTTCGGTGTTTCTCAATGCTGAAAAGAGCCCCTAATGTGCAGGCAAAAGACTCTTGGTCAGCGTACGCATTGCAGCAGCTGCAACATGGTCCAGGGACAGTTCTGTGGAGATTGCTTGTACATGAGGTATGCAGAATATGTTGAGTGGAGAGTGTATATCTTTTGTATTCCATGGGGTTTAAACGGGTTAATCTTCTTCTTCCTATGTCATTAAACAGTAAAAAAATCAGTCGTTATATGTCACAAAGCTCTTTATAAGTTTTTACGTACAAATGCTTTCTACGTTGCGTCTATTCTAACATCTAAGTAAAACATATAGTTTCCATACCGACAAACAGAGTGTTGTGGCAGTGAAACCAGTCATATATCATTACAAGTATAGATTATTTTATCAAGGGCAACCGTTCTATTGCAGGTATGGGGAAAATGTGATCGAAGCAAAAGCAAATCCTGACTGGATCTGCCCGGTTTGTCGTGGAATTTGTAACTGCAGTTTGTGCCGGCAAGGAAAAGGGTGGCCTCCTACCGGGATGATGTACAAGAAGGTAAATGCACAAACTCAAGTCGACTTGTTCCTATTATACACTTTTCACAAACAGCATTGAAAGCGGACATTAACTTTTTACCTTTTTCAGATTGCAAATCTTGGCTACAAGTCAGTGGCACACTATCTTGTCCAAACACGGCGTGCAGATACAGATAAAGAGACCAATGTTGGCAGCAAGGTTCCAGTTTCTGCAAAGAGATCGCTGCCCTTTACAGACTTTGAGGTAACTGGTGAAGAAGGCGATCTTTTAGAACCTGGCCACGAATGTTCAGAACCTTTGCCTGAAGCTTTGGCAAGGATCAAGTTGAACATCAATTGAATCCCGAAGTTGAAGAAGATTCTGCTGGATGTGACGACGATAAAGAAACTATACCTGTGGCTGGTACAGCATGCATAAATGGTACAGAGCCATTGAATGATGAGGCAATAGCCGATGCTAGTGCCGATGAGATTGAGAAAAAGGAGCCTATTCCGGACATCAAGTGCATTGCTGGATCAGAAACGAGTCCAAAACCGACCAAGAAACGAGGGCGCTATGAACCAGCACCAGATAGTATTGGTGGGAGGTTGAGAAAGAGGCGCAAAGAGCCGCAGTTGGGAGGTGCGATCCGTGCAGACACAACAGCAGAGGTGGGAGGTATTGCTAGTCGATTGAGAAAGCGTCGTACAACGTAGTTACTGACATGACAACAACCTATTTATGGTGCAGTGGTTTTGGTTTTGAGGTGTCTGTTGTGATGTAGTTTTAACTGACAACTACTTTTGTCGTGAATGATGCATGCAATCTCACCATGTTTTGCTATTTGCTTGTAATTTTTGGTGCAAAGTAGTTTAACTACAGAAATGACAACAATACACACGTGTACTGTAGCATCAGCCCAGCTCAACATATTCTATGAAGATAAGAAAAAACGACATTCGAAGAAAATTATTAATAATCCTATTTAGTAAATTTGCGTTTGAAGAAAATAAATAAAGGTTATGAAATAGGGAATCGAGATACCAAAAATCATTTTTATATTAGAAATAAGACTAAACTAGATTCATTACATTAGGATGATCAACCGCTTAAACGGAATCATGTAGCATATTTATACTTCATCCGTCCACAAAAAATAAAGCACATTTGTCATTTTTTGTTGTCCACAAAAAATAGAGTGCATTTATAAAAGGAAAGTTTTCAACAACTTCTTTCTTACTTTTTTCCCTCTCTCTTACTAATATATAGACCCTACATTCCACTAACACTACTTCTCTCTTACTTTTTTCCTTTCTCTCTTACTTTTTTCTCTTATTAATTATATGGGTCTCACATTCCACTAACACTACTTCTCTCTTACTTTTTTCCCTTCTCTCTTACTTTACCAATTCCACATTAAAACCTGTGTCATTCACAATATGTCCTATTTTTCGTGGACGGAGGGAGTATGATTTACTCCCTCCGTTATTTAGTAGTAGAGTCATTTTGTCATTTTGGTGCGTTCCATAATAGTGAAGTAATTTCCCTTTTTAGTAAAAGTCAACATATTTCTTCTCACTTACTTTTCTCTCTTACTTTCTTCTCTCTACTTTTCCCTCTCACATACTTTATTATCTTTTTATTTAATACATTACACATTTTTTTTCTTAATCTCCGTGCCAAAAAGAAATGTCTCCACTACTATGGAACGGAGAGAGTATTTTATATAGAAAGAGTAAATTAGGGAATCCAAATTAGTACTTAAAAATCTCAAAAAAAAAACCCATAAATTAAAATATATACTTTCTTATTTAAATTATTTTTCACTTATCATATACTACCTACGTCCTACTAGGAGTAGTTTCTTTTGAGCACAGTTTTTAAGAAAATTATATTTATTGAATTAATTGAAGAGAATAAAGTACTCCCTCCGTCCCTTAAAATTGGCAACATTTGATCCGGCACAAATTTTAAGAAATGTATAGAAAGTGGGTTGAAAAAGTTAGTGGCATGTGTGTCCTACTTTTATATATGAATTTAAAATAAAATGTGAGTGAGAATGAGTTAGTGGAGTGTGAGGTCTGAAGGGGCTGGTAGCGGAAGCGTACATAAATCAATTACATAATAATTCTAATCTATGTAGCAGATTATTTAGACAAATTCTATTTGCGTAATTATCTCATATATCATGCTCATAACTTGAATTAAATCATGTTTTAGTGTAATTGAAACCTAAAACATGTTTTCTACGGATTAGCCATTTTACCTTGGGGATTCTCCAAAGAATCGAAGATAGTTTGCGCCTTCTCCACGTGATGATGTTGAGTGCTAGGCCACGGATCTTCTGACTGGTTCCCGGACTATATGCTGATATCAGTGTGGGCTGATCTTACCAGGATATCGGGACTTAAATAAATAAGACAGAAATTCTATCTCATGAGGAGAGCTAAAGGAAAAATTTCGTCCCTCACAGTGTAGGAGAGAGGGACGAAAATTAGGAATAAAATTAAGTGTATTTTCTATGTCATTTATTCTCCTATATATATTAAGTCACATATTGGGCCCAGTCAGGGATCTATGGAGGGTTTTGAGTATGGTCTCCCCCAAGTGCTTATTTTACTAATTAAATCGAAACCACAATTAATACAAACTGATTATGGAATATTAGCGCAGCAGCCACTAACAGAAGTAATATGCACTGCTATCCAACATATGAAAACTTATAAGTAATTCGGGGTTATTCCATTGTTTTGTCGTTCATTTCCCGCACTTAAGATAGAAACGTCCATGATTAATTAGTGTCTGCTATGAACTTAATGATATTAAACATCTTATTACTTCTAAGAGTGGACTTAGCAATAAACGCTTTTTATTATTCATTTAGGGAAGAAAGTAAATCAAACTATTC